>NC_069505.1:307013335-307178335 GCF_027579735.1 Bombina bombina | reverse complement strand
GTAGTCACATGATATGCAGAGCTTTGTGCTTAATATATGAATGTAACAGTCAGGTCCAACAAGAGCCAGTGTTGAGTACGACATTAAAGCCCATATTTAACGTAATTTATTTAAAAGCTCAAGTCTGGAATATTACAAACATTTTATATAAAAGGAGGAGTAGAGAAAAATCCTATTTTCATCATGCCGTGTATTCATTTCCATCTGCACCATTGTACAAAGCAACGCTATAATAAACACATTGTGGCAACAAGGAAGCTGAGCAAGGGTCGACTTACATGTGCTGAGAATAAAATACACAAATATTAAGAATGTTTTCCTTATAGAAAGTTTCAGGTTTCAGTCACAGTTCTGTGAAGTTTCAGGCTTGAGCAGTGGCAGGTCAAAGAATATGTTGAGTTACTTAAGCAGGTACCTGGTATTAGAAGACAAGATAGATTTCTTTAGGAGGGATCTGGTGAGAAGAAAGAGGACCTGGTGATAGAAGACAGGTTGAATTGCTTGAGCAGGGGGATAGTGATAGGAGATAAGTGTAGATACTTGAGCAGGTACCTGGGGATAGAAGACAAGTTGGGTTAGTTAAACAGATACCTGGTGATGGGTGACAAGTCGGGATGCTTCAACAGAGACAAAGGGGAAAAAATGCTTTGAGTGGCTTGAGCAGGTACCAAGTGGGTTGCTTGAGCAGGAGTCTGGTTATAAGAGATAAGTTGTGTATCTTGAACAGGTTACCTGGTGATATAAGACAAGTTAGGTTGCTGATCAGAGACCTGGTGATATAAGACAAGTTGAGTTACCTAAGTAGGGACCAGGTAAAAATACAAATATAGTAGCTTTTATGGTGATAGAAGAGTAGAGTAATAGTTCATTAGCGGGGGGCTGGTCACAGGAGACAAGCTGGGATGCATGAGCAGGGGGATTGGGACAGGAGACAAGGTGGGATGCATAAGCAGGGGGCTGGTGACAGGAGACAAGGTGGGTTGTATGAGAGGGGGACTGGTGACAGGAGACAAGGTGGGTTACATGATCAGGGAGCTGGTTACAGGAGACAAGGTGGAATGCATGAGCAGGGGGCTAGTGTCAGGAGACAAGGTGGGCTGAATGTGCAGGGAGCTGGTGACAGGAGACAAGGTGGGTTGCATAAGCAGGGAACTATTGACAGAATACAACTTTGGGTTGCATGAGCAGTAGGCTGGTGAAAGAAGACAAGATGGGTTGCATGAGCAGGGGGCTGGTGACAGGAGACAAGCTGGGTTGCATAAGCAGGGAGCTGGTGATATGAATACAAATATGGGTTGTATGAGCAGGGAGTTGGTGACAGGGGATAAAGGCAGTGTAGGGCACAATTGGGCCTGGAACAAAGCTAAGGGTTAAAGCCGTAGGGAGAGATAGGAGAAGAGGGCTGGCTAGGGAGGTTAGTTGCAACAATGTTGCATGCAAGGGAGGGGCCCACTACTCACCTTAAAAGTGGGGATCATCAGCTTCCTGGCCCTCTTCTTCCTGGAATCCGGTGCAGACGAGTTCTTTCTGTTATTGTTCAGGGTAATTCTTAATTTCTTTGAACAATGCAGCGATCCAGACGATCCAAGCTCCCTCCTCAACGCTTCCACGAGTTGGTGTTTGAGAAACCTGGATCTGGAAAACAGAAAAAACAGATAAGTACACAGGATGACATTGAAGAGCTAGATGACATAATTCCACCTACACAATATACTACTGAGACTAGGCCTAGTACTAGTATAGCACAGACAAACATTATGAGTCACACAGTTAGCAGGTTAGATATCCATGCAGCAGGTGAGGGGGTGGAAGGAGACGATTCAGCCTATGCCTCAGTGGCAATGGCTAGGCCGGATGAGCAATCCGCCTGTCTCCAAGCAACTGGCCCTCAGGCTTCCAGTCTCCCTTCGGCAGCTTCACATGTACCGGTTGAGGCCTATGTTGAAAATGAAATTACCCCTGTAGCTAGGCCCAGGTTAGAAAGGGGCTCAACACGCGGGGCAAGTAAAGACACTGAGCCAGATTTACATGTTGCACGGGGCCCCTCTTTATTGTCCCCCGTTTTGCCTACTATGGCAGATGGGCCTGAATCTGTGGCCCCGGCGCCGGCGCAGCATGCCCTCTCAATAGATGGGCCCGCTTCTGTGGTGGTTTCGCTTGCGCAACAAGCCCCTGTTCTGCCACTATTAGCTCCCCAGCCTGTCTCTACACCTCAGCAATGCTTACCTGAAGCAGCGGTATCCTCCCTCATGTCCGCGATTCCTCCGTCGGCGGTCTCGGCGGTGTCTTCCATCCTGGCGTCGTTAGTTGCGGCGATGTCCCCGGCGGGTATGCAGGCTCCTCCGTCGGGTCCTCCAGGTTCTCCGGCGGGTCCTCTGGTCCAGCTCCACGCGTCGTCGGTGTCCGGTCCTCCAAACCAGGCCGCGGGTCCTCAGGGTCCAATAGTAAGTGCGCAACCGGAAGTTCCGGTCATGCGCCCATCCACTTCCGGTTCCGGTTTCAGCGTCGGGACTTCGAAGGGACGGTCGTATCCTCTGCAGCTCCGGGAAGGTGAGCATCATGAGAGGATGTCGGCCGGGGGTGGGTTATGGGGCCGAAGGGGTCCTCAAGTTCGGCAACGGAAGGCGCCATCTCGCATTAATACCAGGTTACAATTTACTGGCAGCAGGGCTCAGGATTCAATTAGCGGGGTCATGCATAGAGGCCTTAAAAGTAGGAGGGGGGTTTCAACGAGAGCTAATAGGTTGAACCCCTTAGGTAGGGGCATATTAGCGAGAACCAGGGCGATAGATTATCAATCAGAATTCAATCCAGGAGGGCTAATAAGTGCGATTGAACCGCAGGGTCAGCACGCCCAGGCTCAGGGACAAGTTAATGTGGCACGCCAACATAACGCTCAGAGTCAGGTTATTGCGGCGCAGCAACATAACGCGCAGGGGCAAGTTAATGTTGCAGTTCAGCACAATAGGTTAGATTCTCAGCAAATTAGGGCAGATTCTCAGATAGGTAGTGCGCCATCACACCACATGAATGTACGCGCTGTGGCGCAGTTAGGAATTTCTAGTGTGAATGCACAGGCTGATCCTTTGAGTCACAATATGAATGCACGAGCTGTGGCTCAGTTGGGGAATTCTAGTGTGAATGCTCAAGCTGATCCTATGAGTGTTTCGAATGTGAGGGTACGAAGTAATACAAATGATGCTTTGAATGTGTTAACAACATCACGGTCACATGGGGTAAGGGACAATCCTGCTTCATTAGTTCAGTTACAAGGTAGCAGCGTGAATGTGGGGCATGAAAGGGCAAATGAAATAGGGCAGGCAGGTTTACATGCAAATACTAGGTCAGGCCTGGGCTCTATTAACCCTTCCTTTGCCGGTGTCCGTAGTGCTCATGACCTGTTTTCTTTTTTACAGAACGCATCGCAAGGGGATCTGAGCATGGAAGCAAACCAGGTTGATAGGCCTTCGGCTTCGGCTGTTATTCCACAGGAGCAGGCGGATGCACAGCAGCGTGAGAGCACGGCTAATTCCTTGCAGCGAGATAACGGGGCGGTTCCTGGTCCTTCCACCTCCGGTATGGAGCATCAGGACGGCGCAGTGGCCATTCCTGGTAAGCCCTTTACATTTACACATGACCGACATGACCAGGTTGACTCATCCCTGTCAGAATCTGAGTGTGACAGTGACACTTCACTTGGGCTAAGGGGTAAGGGTCAAAAGCGCATGTTTGCTATGGTAAAGAAAATGTGGCAGGTAATGCAGTCAGGCGCAGTTGGCAGCATGGCGCAGGCGCAGCTTGCGATAGGTTCCCCAGAAGCTTTGCAAAGCAACACTATCGTGGGGGATAAGCGTCCGCCTATTAACTTAATCCCGGAAAGGAAAGTGGCCTTACACGGCGATTCCTTCCCATCTTATACTCCCTCATTGCATGGTCATTTGAAACCAAGGACAATTAGAAAAATTCAGCAGGGCAAATATGTGAATATATTTGAATTATCTGCTGAAGCTTGTAGGCAGCGAGAGAAGAGCGCGGACGGTACTGGACCTAAAAGGTTTAAGCGTCCTGAAACTTTTGAGGAGTGGCTAATTTGCTTTAGAGTTTTCTCCTCTTGCTACCTGGAGAAATACCCGAGCCAATGCCACGCTATCCTTAAATACACTGATAATATCCATTGGATTCAGAGGAAGTTTGCTGAGGGGGCTTGGAGAGATTATGATGCTGAGTTTAGGCAAAAGATGGCGGGCAATCCTGTGCTCACCTTTGATACAACTGACTCGCATCTTTGGCAACGCCTCGGCCCACAGGGGTCCCCCTCCTCCTCCACCCCCTCTAGCAATCAGTCCTTTCGTGCTTCCAAAACGAAGCGCAGAGGTGGTACCTGCTGGGCATTTCAAGATAGTAAATGCGACAGAGGTAATTCATGTGCGTTCAGGCACGTATGCCGATACTGTGCCGGATCTCACTCCGGGAGCGAGTGTGCCAGAAAGAAGGATTCAGCATCCGGTAGAGCACAGAACAAGCTCTCTCTTGTTGCTAAAGGCCCCAACACCGGTGAAGGTGCACGCCCTTGAGCCATGGCTCAGGGTGTACCCAGATTCGCGCGCAGCGTCTTTGATTTTTCAAGGCTTTACGGACGGTTTTCGTATACCTGTGACAAAAGCCATTAAAGGTTCCAGAGGCTATCGTAACCTCAAATCAGCTTACCAACACCCTTCGGTGGTTAGGGACAAGCTGGATAAGGAGATATCTATGGGCCGGGTAGTGGGTCCTTTTTCCTCGCCACCTTTGCCGAATCTGGTCATTTCACCACTTGGTGTAGTACCCAAGAAGGAGTTGGGAAAATTCCGTCTAATACACCACCTATCCCACCCTAGGGGCTATTCCGTCAATGATGCTATTGATCCGGAGCTCAGCTCAGTGCGATATCAATCCTTTGATAGCGCCCTGGACTTGGTGCGGGGGGTAGGTGCGGGCGCCTTGTTGGCAAAGCTGGATATTGAATCCGCCTTTCGCCTACTGCCCTTGCACCCTTCATCATTTTATTTGATGGGTTGCAAATTTCAAAAGGGGTTTTACGTAGATAGGTGCTTGCCTATGGGCTGCGCCATCTCTTGCGCCTTGTTTGAAACCTTTAGTACATTTTTGCACTGGGTTTTGGAGCAACAGGCAGTTAATAACCGCATTGCTCACTATCTGGACGATTTCCTCTTGGTGGGGAGTCCGGGAACTAATGAATGTCAGCAGCTGATGGACTCCATGAGAATCCTTATGTTGCAATTCGGTGTCCCACTGGCTGAAGACAAGACTGAAGGCCCGGGCACTTGTATTACGTTTCTGGGTATCGAAATTGATACTGTCGACAGAATTTGTAGGCTGCCTTATGGCAAAGTACGGGACATGCTTGAGGCGGTTGAAGCGGCTGTTTCCATGGCAACCATTACGCTTAGGCAGCTACAGTCATTACTTGGCCTTCTGAATTTTGCGGGCAGAGTTATCCCCATGGGGAGAGTTTTCAATCGGAGATTGGAAGCTAAGCTGAAGGGCAAACTCAGACCTTCTGAAAAAATTTGGATTTCAGAAGGCATGAGAGCTGACCTGAGAGTCTGGAAGACTTTTCTTCAGGACTTCAATGGGATTCGATTATGGCGATCTGAGCCCATTTCCAGTCAGTTGTTGCATTTATTCACTGACGCCGCGGGGTCAAAGGGTTATGGGGCGTATTTCCGAGGGGAATGGAGTGCAGGCCCTTGGCCGCCAGAATGGTTGGCCAGGGGCTTAACACGTAACCTTACCCTTTTGGAGCTTTTCCCTATCGTTTTGGCGGTTGAACTTTGGGGCAACCAATTTGCAAACAGGACGATTAATTTCTGGACAGATAATCTCAGTGTCGTCCACGCGGTGAACGGTCTTTCGGCCACTTCTGCGGTTGTAGTTTGTTTACTAAGGCATCTGGTGTTACGCTGTCTTGAACTTAATATCCAGTTTCAAGCACATGCTATCTGGTGGCGGGAGGTAACGGCCCTGTTGCCTTGGAAAGGGTGAACAGGGGGAGTGATGACCAATCTAAAAGTGTGAGGGGTGGATAGCCTCATGTGCACGTGAGGTGCCCCTCCTTCCCCGTGCGGGTGGGTCACGTGATCTCATTAACCCCTTAGTAGCAATTTTTCTATGAGCAGAGGTTCCGCTCTGCTGCAGTTTCCGTTTGGGCCGTTTACCTTCTGCTGTGCCGGGTTGTCATTATAGCAATTCGTTCAGCCGCCATCTGACCTTGTTGGTTACCATAGTTACTTAGTAGTTAATAAATGTTAACCTGTGACGGTTAAAATTTTACCCATAAAAAGTAGTTGTGTTTTTATTTCATTATAGTGTAAGTGTTTTTTATATTCTGTTCTACGGCTAGCGACCGGTAGGCATTTAATCCCTTAAGGCAGTGTAGGGCACAATTGGGCCTGGAACAAAGCTAAGGGTTAAAGCCGTAGGGAGAGATAGGAGAAGAGGGCTGGCTAGGGAGGTTAGTTGCAACAATGTTGCATGCAAGGGAGGGGCCCACTACTCACCTTAAAAGTGGGGATCATCAGCTTCCTGGCCCTCTTCTTCCTGGAATCCGGTGCAGACGAGTTCTTTCCCCTCCCTCCCTTCCCTGTTACAAGATGGCTTCCAAATTTAATTTATTGTTCTAGGCGCTAAGTATGCCTTCTCAGGCTAATTTAGTAGCCACATTATTGATTGAGCATTTTCAAATTTTAAATTTTGTCCCCTAGTTGGGCGACGGGTATGCCTATTCAGGCTAACTTTGTCAACCTATTTAGTTATTGGTCTACCATATCCGGCATACCTGGCTTCTGGCGGCTGAGTAGCGGATCCCCTTTTAGGGGGTAGTCCTTATTTCCATGCCCGCGCGGCGGGAGGTAACGGCCCTGTTGCCTTGGAAAGGGTGAACAGGGGGAGTGATGACCAATCTAAAAGTGTGAGGGGTGGATAGCCTCATGTGCACGTGAGGTGCCCCTCCTTCCCCTTGCGGGTGGGTCACGTGATCTCATTAACCCCTTAGTAGCAATTTTTCTATGAGCAGAGGTTCCGCTCTGCTGCAGTTTCCGTTTGGGCCGTTTACCTTCTGCTGTGCCGGGTTGTCATTATAGCAATTCGTTCAGCCGCCATCTGACCTTGTTGGTTACCATAGTTACTTAGTAGTTAATAAATGTTAACCTGTGACGGTTAAAATTTTACCCATAAAAAGTTGTTGTGTTTTTATTTCATTATAGTGTAAGTGTTTTTTATATTCTGTTCTACGGCTAGCGACCGGTAGGCATTTAATCCCTTAGGTGTGTTGCATGAACAGGAGTCTGGTGACAGGAGACAACCTGGGTTGCATAGGCAGGGAGCTGGTGACAGGAGACAATCTGGGTTTCATGAGCAGGGGGCTGATGACGGGAAACAAGGTGGGATGTATCCGCAGGAAGCTGATAACAGGAGACAGGATGGGTTGCACGAGCAGGGAGCTGGTGACAGGAGACAAGGTGGGTTGCATTAGCAGGGGGCTGAGGACAGAAGACAAGGTGGGTTGCACATACATTGGACTGGTGACAGTAGACGAGGTGGGTTGCATGAGCAGGGGGCTGGTAACAGGAGACAAGGTGGGTTGCATGAGCAGGGGGCTGGTGACAGGAGACAAGGTGGGTTGCATGAGCAGGGGGCTGATGACAGGAGACAAGCTGGGTTGCACGAACATTGGGCTGGTGACAGGAGACAAGGTGCGTTGCATGAGCGCAGAGGGCTGGTAACAGGAGACAATTTGGGTTGCATGAGCATGGGCTGGTGATAAGAGACAACAATCTCCTATTATTATTATTATCGGTTATTTGTAGAGCGGCAACAGATTCCGCAGCGCTATAAACATAGGCGGAATACAAGGAAACATTTATAGGGATCAGAAGGGTAGAGGGCCCTGCCAAAAAGTCGCACTGTTGTAGTCAGCTCTAAAGAAGGTGATCTACAAACAGCATGTCTCTTAGGCTTACATGCTAAGGGGGTTCAAGGGGATAGCAATGGAGCAGAGGAAACTGTATATATCTCCTGCTTTATAGAGGCACTGAGAATGAGATATACAGGGCAGGGCATTTGAATAAAGTTTCAGTAGCTAGACAGGGATTAAATTTAGTTCTCACATTGCAGCACACAATGATTTTCTAACTGACATTTGGCTCATTCCTGGTCTTTCTAGGAGCAATATTTATTTCTGAGATTCTTTTTATAGTAAGTTTGAAATAATTCTAGATTTGTATATAATTTAAGTCTATTCTTATTTAACATGATTTTTCTTGTGCTGGAAAAAGTGTAACTTTTTCTTTTTTTATTGAGTTCAATTCAAAGTTTACAAACATTGAATGTCATAATGTCGAAATCAGGGTCAACATACTTTGCATTTTAATATGACATGAAGCAGAGGAAATATAAACATTGTTTGCAAAGCTCCCATCAAAGGATAATCTGAGATGCGAATGTAGGTAATCTGAAATGACAGAGACCTCTCTTGGGTCCTCATTGAAAAAACATATTTTATTTTGCTTTTTGCTTATTTTATAAAATGTAAATGTGATGGGTATCAGATACTAAAAATTATACCTTTATATTTCTGGATTAGAGAGAGTTTACTGAAAGATACTAAACTCCTCTATACCTCTTGCCAATCTTAGTTTGCGATATACTCCAAGATATACACTCCAATTTAAAAGATGAGTCAGCTCAATATCCTATCTTATGAAGCTCTAGACATATATTAGATATACAGGTTGTGGATCGGTATTAGCGAAGAGAAGCTCATATAAGCCTGGCAAGGATTATTAGGTAACTGGGAAAGTTAACTATTTCAGTAGAAAATTCTTATAGGCAATGAGTTTTATAAAGATATTGTATCAGTATATATTATCATGCTAGCGTACACATAACCTTGAGAATAGATAAATGCAGGCCGAATTATCATCAGACTTATTTTATAGCGAATAAAAGAACCTAAAGTGGGCCTAAATATACAATTTTGCATGTGTATGCACCAAAAAATATAAGGGCTGGTGTCATTGCTGTATTCCGCATAAGGTAATAAACTGTGCCTCAGCTAGTTATGGTAAGTGGTAGGACATATCAGATTTACAGTTAGAGATGATTTGCATGTCAGCTATTCATTAAATACAAAGTAAACCATTCCAATGTATCTCAAAATAGACAAACTTTAACATTACCCACTGCACTAGCTAATTGTAGTAAATGTAATAAATTGTAGTAAATGTCAGGACATATCAAGCTTACAGGTGAATATATTCTGTATGGCAGCTAATCATTAAGAACAAGATAAACTGTTGCATCATAACTCAGAATAAACAAGCTTTAACATTACAAAGCGATATATCCATGTATATTGTCTTAGGAACATATAAGTTACTAGGAGGAAAAATAGGGATGAGCTGATTAAATACTGGACTGATACTATACCTTGCACAGTGGAGCCTTAAGTAGGCAACCAGCCTGCAATTTTACGTTTCTGTATGCACTTAAAAATGTAAGGGCTGAAACCTGTGCGCTAGTTAAACTTAGCAATTATTGGAATCTGTTAGACTTATAAGTGACTATACTCTACAGGATAGCTAATTGTTGGGAACAAGGTAAACTCTAACTACATATCTTAGATTGATCCTTATTCAAATAAAAAGAGAGTTAAAACGATGCTGTAGACACAACAATATACAGATACCCAAGACTAAACTGGTACATCAAGTTAGTAACCATCAAAGAGTCCAGTGTTTGCAATGTTCTGCATAAAGCAAATTTCGGTCATGGCTATAGCACAAGCAAACCTATCTGTCCAAAAGATGGGGTCTTGACACAGTATTAATGGGCTTTAACCTATCCCGAATCTCCAGGCTAGATGACTCCCATCAGCTGCTCTCAGAATATCAAGCCCCACGTTTAAATATCGCAAGGGCTTTACAAAGGCAATCCAAGGCGATGAGTGACTCCATTGATATATAGAGATGTCTGATCTGAGTCCCAGGACATCACTTGAGGCTTTAGAACTAAAGAGTGAACTATAGTGCAGTGCTTGTGGAGACACAGTTTCCAGATTTGTGAGAATAGGTGTTTGGTTGCAAGATCCATTCACACCTTTATCTGATAATGATCGAATGTCATTTAGTAAACTGCGGCCTGCGTCGTCTACCAAGTTGCACCAAATCTTCTATTGCTAGGGTGGCAAACTCAGAGGAAGCTAACAACTGTGTCATATGCAGGTCTCCTTATTCTTGAACTTGTTTGCTGCTCGAGAGGGCAGGCATCTGTCGCCGGGGCCCCAGAGCGACGCAGCCCCCTCTATCAAAGGAGAATGAGCTGTTAGAAAATTGTCATCAGCGCTGTTAGTAACGGGTAGGGTAAATGCAACTCGCAGATTCTCTGCAAATTCAGTTTGGTAAAACTCTAAGAGATTGCTTAGCTCGGTCATAAGAAAATTAACTGACTCCATCTTCATCTCGCTTAATCACTTGGATATGCTTTGGAGTGGAATAGTCAGCAGAGGTAAATCAGTTTATATTATAATTGGTGTGTGTCTCTCATATAAGTAGATCTGCTACCTGTGTTTAATATAGCTGAGTCTTGGTAGCTAACGACAGGGGCCGAAAACGTAGCTCTGGGCTCTAAAGCTAACAGTGATCTCAACAAGATAGGGCTCTTGAGATAGAGTTTTCTTAGTAGAGTATGATTATGTCACCTATTGTTGTAGATGCTTCGTCAATAAGGGAGCCCCTGGGAGTTCGAAGTAACGGGAAGGGGACTTGACCGTTGGAGGAATTAGGTTGTGTGATTGGTTGGGAGTCTGTAAAGGGGCGGGCTTAGCACACGCTGTTATGCTTTTAAGGAAAGAGCGGGAGAATCTGTCATCAGATTAGTTATCAAACTTATGTGGAAAGTGCTTGTCGTTGGAATTACTTGTGATGGCGCAGTTTGATGCGATTTTCGACCAACTTAAGTTGGAAGCTGCTAAAATGTGCCCTACCTGGCTCGAGGATAAGTTACGCCCTTGTTTGGTCCTGTTATCGAACCGAAGGATGATATGGAGGATGCTGCTTCGAGACCTGTGAGGCGTTCGAGGCCCCCAGTTCGTTTGGATCCGGATTCAGAGGGGAGTAATGGCGGACTGAGAAGACCCAGCCCCAGTTCGGGGTTAAAGGCGGCCGTGAGGAAGAAGTCATGTTATAGTTCCGGAAGTCGACAGGCCGGAGCTGAGGTCGCAGATTCTGCTATGTTGTCTGGGAGCATTAGTTCCCTACCAGAGCAAGTTGAAGTGCCTGTAAAGAAGGGTGATTCTTTGCCTAAGGGTAAGACGGCCAATTTAGGCCAAAAAGTGGTATTTAAGGGGAAGAGGCAAGTTAGTAAAGGTGACGGCCCGCCGAGGCCTAGTTTATCGAGTGGTGGCAAGGAGCAAGTGAGTGGCGGTAGGTTAGAAAGTGTTTTAGTGAAAAAGAGGGGTGAGAAATTGAAGGTGTCAGGTTCAAATGAGCTGTCTCAGGCGGTTGATGAGCAGTTACATAATTTTTCAAAAACGGCCCAGATTTTAAGGCCTAGTAACAATGTTGAGGAACAGGCTTATCGAGTGTTAGATGGGAGGGTCGAAGGGGTTGAAGTCAGTGAGAGTCAGCATGATACAGAGGTTGATAACGGCGTCTGGGAATTAGCCTTATATTTAGATTCTTCTGAGGAGGATTTTATTCCTCCTTCTCCCAGTGTAGATAACCCCCTTCGCCAGTTTAGACCGTCAGTCAGGGCATCGAGTGATTTGGTTTTAAGGGGTGAGTTAAGAAATTTGAAGGGTAGGAATGTTGATGTGGTTAAAAATGTACCTGTCTCTAACAATGTTTTTCTTTTAGAAGGGAATGAGATTGAGTCACGGCCTGAGAATTCTCCGGGTTTCTTAGTGGTGGGAAATGATGGCCTAAGTGGGGAAGCTTATGGTCTTCAAGAATCCTGGATGGAAAATATCAGGCTTGATATGGAGGACGGCGTTCCGGGGGCGGAACGTTTTAATGCAAGGGGAGAAGAAACAGGGGTGAGTACGGCCAACAATTTTAATTTTGGTCATCAGGGGATGATGGGACGGAGGCATAACAATACATTTCATAGCTCGGTTAATTCTTTTCAACGTCCAAACAGGTCTGGGATTGGGAGAATACAAGGTAGAGGTAGACATCGCAAGAGGTATGGGGATTTAAGGGGAGAAGGGTTTGAGGTTTCATCTGCTAAGAGGGGTAAGGGTGTTTTAGTGGATAGTAGGTTGGGTATGTCTACGGCTAGTAGGGGCATTGGAATTTGGGCACATTCAGTGGGTTTGTCAAATGTTTCTGTTTTGCAGGCTGAAAGAGGTCAACAATTGATGGCTAATACGGAACCCAGGACTACTGGGTTCCAGAATATAGAGAAGGTTACGGCTGCATCTCAAGGGGATCAGTCTGCAGCGACTCAGGATCTTGGTACAGGTAATGAGGGATCTGGGGCTGTGAATCTGAAGGTGGGGGTTGAAACAGTTGGTGTGCATGCTGATCCTTTATCAACAACTGTTGTAGCGGGTTTAAGGGACTTGTTAGCCAAGTTAGAAGGTGCTAAAGTTTTGGGGGCAGTCGCCAATTCATGGGTTCCTCCTGGATCGGCCCCTCAAAATGGGGTATTAGGGATTGCTGGTGAGGGAACAAAAGATGTAGGGTCGGTACCCCAATCTCAAGTGGTTGGTTTGTCTCAGTCAAAAGTGGCTAATGTTGATAATAAAGCGTCTGGGGGTCCTGAGCTTAAAATTGCTGACACGGCTTTAGCCAGGTCTTGTTTGTGTTCTATTGGGCCTTTGGGTATGCACTTGACGGTTGAGTTAAGGGAGAAGATATGCAAGAGAGAGTTTATTGAATTATTTTCTCTCCTCCCCCTTGACCAGTCTTTTGAGATACCTGAAGACTCAAAAAAGGATGCGTCCAAGAAGGAGGAGGAAGAGAGGAAAAAACGTTATAGAAAATTACCAAAAACATTTACTAACTGGTTTCAGGCTTTTGTTATTTATGCCAGTGTATTTGCTGGTAAGTTCCCTGATAAAGGCGCGGCACTTTTTTGTTATTTAGATGAGATAGCCGCTGCTCATAGAACATATGGGGTATGGCTTGGTGGGTTTATGATGAACAATTTAGACAACGTTTGTCGGTTAAGCCTGAGATGAAGTGGGATGACCGTGATATGGGCCTTTGGCTAAAAGTGATGTGAAGACTAAGGTCTTCGCAGCCTTTTCGCGGGGGTGCCGGCGGGTCACTGCAAAGTGGGTCATCGGCAACAGTCAAAAAACTTTCAATGAAAAGTTTTGTAAATGGGGATCGTCTTGTAAATTTAGACACAAATGCTCAGGGTGTGGGGGATCCCACCCCTCCATCAAGTGTTTCAAAAAGAATAAATTGGGAGGAACCCAGGAGCTACCGGAAAAAGGGATTAACTCCGGTGAGACTAAGCGGGATGGAGCTGTGGCTCGTACTCTACGCTAAACAGAAGGGCTTTGGTGAAAAAGCCTTGTTATTGCTGCATGGTTTCGAGTTTGGTTTTAGAATCCCATCTTCAGGGGGTGTTGTTCATTACAGGGGTAACCTTAAGTCTGCTAGGGAATGGCCAGAGGTTGTTAGGAGTAAGCTTGAGAAGGAGGTTTCTTTGGGTCGAATGGCAGGTCCTTTTAAAGTCTCTCCTATCCCTCATTTGCGTATTTCACCTTTGGGAGTGGTTCCTAAGAAGGAACCTGGTAAATTTCGTCTTATTCACCACTTATCTTTTCCAAAGGGTGGGTCTGTGAATGATGATATTCCGGATGAATTATCATCTGTGTCTTATACATCATTTTATTTGGCAGTTAATCTGGTTAGAGAGGCTGGTCAATTTGCTTTAATGGCTAAAGTGGATATTGAGGCAGCCTTTTGGTTACTTCCGGTTCATCCTTCTTCCCATTATCTATTGGGTTGTTGTTTTGATGGTTTTTTCTACATTGACCTTTGCCTCCCGATGGGTTGTTCTATTTCTTGTTCTTTGTTTGAGTGTTTTAGTTCCTTTTTAGAATGGGTTGTTAAATTTAAGTCAGGATTCTCTTCTGTGGTTCATTATTTGGATGGTTTTCTTTTTGTTGGTCCTCCTGATTCGGATGTTTGTTTGAAGTTAAGGGATTGTTTTTATTCGATGGCATCTGAATTTGGGGTTCCTATTGCAATTGAAAAATCTGAGGGTCCAGTTACGGCCCTTAAATTCTTGGGGATTACAATTGATTCCAAAAAAATGGAATGTAGTTTACCTTTGGAAAAGAGTGTGGACTTGTCAGAAACGATTCAGCATTTTTTGGGGGTCCGTAAGGTGACTCTGAGGGAAATGCAATCTCTGCTGGGAAAATTGAATTTTGCTTGCAGAATCATTCCCATTGGTAGAGTTTTTTTCTAGAAGAATGTCATTGGCTACGTCTGGTGTTAGTAAGCCTCATCATTTTGTAAGGATTAAAAAAGGCCACAAGGATGATTTGAAAGTTTGGTTGGAGTTCCTTAAAAATTTTAATGGAGTTGCAATAATTATGGAAGCTAGGATCTCTAATGTTGATTTGGATTTGATAACAGATGCAGCTGGTGGTGTTGGTTTCGGGGCTTATTTTCAGGGTCATTGGTGTGCAGAGGTGTGGCCTCAAGAATGGGTGGAGTTGGGTTTAAATCAGAACCTATTCTTCCTTGAATTATTTCCGATTCTGGTGGCTTTGTTTGTGTGGGAAGTTGATTTGGTGAATAAATCCATATTGTTCCACACGGATAATATGGGCGTGGTTTCTGCTATTAATTCATTATCTGCATCATCATTGCCAGTTTTGCGTTTATTGAGGGTACTGGTTTTGAAATGTTTAAGTATGAATGTTTTTGTCAGGGCAAAGCATATTCCTGGTAAGCTTAATTTGATAGCAGATTATTTATCTCGTTCACAGTGGTGTCGCTTTCGAGAGCTGGTTCCTCAGGCGGATGTAGCTGGAGCGAAGTTTCCGGCCCAACTTTGGAAGCTTGGGATGGAGGATTGGCTGAATTAATTAAAAAGTCTTTGGCTCCAGGAACTTGGGCGTCCTATGTATCAGTTTGGAGGGAATGGGAAATGTGGTTATGTCAGTCTGAAATCAAAGAAGGGTCTGATGGTGTCACGGGTTGTTTATTGGAATGGATGTGGCATTGGGGAACCTTGGGTTTGTCACCATCTAATATGGAGAAAAGATTGGCGGCCTTAGCTTTTAGATTCCGTTTATTAGGCCTGCCTGATATTACAAAGGTTTTTTGGGTACGTCAAGTCCTTAAAGGTTTGAAGAAAAAGGCAAAGGTTAGAGATAAGAGAAGGCCTATTACATTTTCTTTACTTGAAAAAATTTGGGTAGTATTGGCTGATGTTTGTGCATCATCATTTGAAGTAATATTGTTTAGAACAGCCTTTGTATTGGCCTTTTTTGGGGCTTTTAGGCTTTCTGAATTGGTAAGCCCTAGCAAGAAAGTTTCTGGAGGTTTACAAAAAGAAGATGTAATATAGAATGAGAGCAGGGTTGAAATTTTGCTGAGAAGTAGTAAAACGGATATCTATGGGAAAGGCAAGAATATAGTGCTGTTCCCAAGTGGTGGAGAGATATGTCCTTGTCAGGTAATGATGCTTTATGGGTCCATACGGCCTTTGCAAGATGGCCCTTTGTTGGTTCACTTAGATGGTTCCTTTTTGTCACAGTATCAATTTAGAGCCATTTTGAAGGGTTCAATTGTTTTATTGGGTTTTAATCCATTAGAGTTTGGGTCTCACTCATTCCGCATAGTAGCTGCTACTGAAGCTACTATGCTAGGTCTCAGAGAGGATATAGTGAAAAAGATTGGTAGATGGGGTTCAAGTCGTTATAAATCTTATGTTAGACCTGATTTGAGGGTTTAAAAAAAAATAATAAAAAAAATAATAATTTTTGAATAGAGTGAATGTTTTGGAATACTTGAGCTGAAATCATCCTGAATGCTCTCTTTATTTCTTTTATTTCAGGTGTGAGGATCGTATGGGTGATGGGGCATTCATTTATATACTGGGCCAATGCTGAGGCCAGTAAGAAAATGGGCGGCCTTCAGCTCGGGTGTCCAGTTGGTCAATGGGAGGTCAAATGGTTTGGGATTAGGGGTATGTGCTGGGAACTTCTGTTTCCGGTGTTTCTAGATTACAGCAAGGTTTTCCATCACCCGGATGTTTTGATATTACATTTAGGGGGAAATGATTTGGGCATGATTCCTCAAAAAGAATTAGTGAGAAGAATTAAAAGGGATTTGGGCAATATAAAAGAGCTTTATCCTGGAATAAAAATAGTCTGGTCACAGATTACTCCTCGACTGGTTTGGAGATCAGCATGGGATTATGATAGGTTGGAAAAGAGCCGCAAGAAAGTTAACAAAATAGTTAGCTCTTTCGTAAGAAGGTTGGGGGGGGGGTGTTGTTTTCCACCCAGATTTTGAAGTAGAGGAGGCTGAGGAATTCTATCTAAAAGATGGTGTACACTTTAACCAATTTGGGCTGCAGCTATTTCTTTTTGATATAAAAGAAGCGTTGGGCAAAATTTTGGGTTTGGCGGGACTGGGCTGTTCGGTCAGTCCAGTCGGTGGCGGGGGTGCTAGTTCCCAGACAAATATGGTAAGCAATATGGCCAAGTGATTTGGAGGATTTTAAGTAGTTGCCTCTCCATGGGGTGAGCGGGCAACTGGTTTTATAGGGGCAAGGGGTTCCCTATTAAAGTGTAGGTGTCATTGGATGGACTCAACGAGGATATAGTTGAGTCCAGTTTTTGAATAACGGCCATCTTGTTTTGTGGGTTTGGGAACTAGCACCGCTGTGGGGAATTGACAGTTTGATTTGGAATGTTATTTATGAACATCAGGTATGTTCTGTTAAATGTTTGGAAATATTTATTACACAATATTTAACTTATGTTATTAATAAAATGGCTGCGGCCAATTTTATACCAAAGTTGTGTGTAACTCTTATTTATAGCAATTAAGTTATTTAATAAATGTTATAAGGTTAGGCCGGGGATTGACGACTTTAAAGGTCAGGTGATTTTATGTAGATATCACAGAGATACTGAAGCAGCTTGCAGAAGTGCGACCGAACATGGCCACTGCCCGGAAGTCCCCCAAAGTGTAGCATTTTTATGTATATATTTATTTATGTGTTTATTTATGTATTTATTCATTTAGTTATGTATTTATTTTCACAGACGTTATGTTTTAGGCAGCTTAGAGCCTGTTTACAACAGTTTGTGGATGTTGGTGTCATTATGGGGCTTGTGTTTCTGGCACAACATGCTGCAGTAATTACTGGAGAGATGCAGAACTTGTGACTTGCTGCTATAAACAACAACTGTAGTGTTACTGGCCTCTCTAGTAGTCAGTGAGCACATTAGAGTGTAACAGGCCTCTGTAGCAACCAGTGAGCATATTAGTCTGTTATAGACCTCTGTAGCAGTCAGTGAGCACATTGGTTTGTTACAGGCCTCTCTAAATAAATAAATAATGGCATTCCCTCTGACAAACCCATAAAAAGGTATGTTAGAGTTGTGACAGATTCCCATGATAATCAGGTTTCCGAGCTAAAGAGCTCTACAAAATGTAAATAGGTTGATCCTTTGGGGCCGATTTACCAATGTCTGGCGGACATGATACGCTGTATCGTATCATGTCCGACAGACATCACTGAATGCCGACAGGATACGTTGTTGGCATTTAACACTGCACAAGCAGTTCTGGTGAACTGCTTGTGCAATGCCGCCCCCTGCAGATTTGCGGCCAATCGCCCGCTAGCAGGGGGTGTCAATCAGCCCAATCATATAGGATCGGGCGGATTGATGTCTACAGCCTCAGAGACAGCAGACCAGTTAAGGAGCAGCGGTCTTAAGACAGGGGCATCAGGGGCCATTCGGCCCTTGATAAATCGGCCCCTTACACTTGGCACTAAGTTACTACAAAATACACAGAAAACTGAAATTGGGGAATAAAGATCACAGCTTTGTGTTTTAAAATATTAAATATTAAAAAATAAACAATTAGAACCATAAATAAATAACAGATGAAACATTAAAACCCCACAGTGCTTGCCCACAGAGTCCCAACGGGCACCATTACAAATAAAATGCATGCCCACATTTAAATATATCTTCCCCGGGGGGGCGGAGCCGACAGCAAACATGACTGGTCGCAATTTTCCTGAGCTCCAACTGATATCACCTTAACATTGAAATAAGATGCAGCTTAGCTATGAAATTGGACTCAATAAAGCAGGGGCTATATGTTTATTTCCTCTCCAATAACTAGTGAGTGCTGATTTTGCCTCTGACTTACTGACATCAAGGGGAGACCGGAGACCAGGTTGGAATCACAAAGAAAGTCGCCATCTTGTCTTCCACCGGCCCAAGTCAAAGTGAGCACTGTTTATGCCTGTGCAGACCACAAGGTGCACAAAACAAGATAGAATTCTATGTTGAATACTCCTTGAGAATGGAGGAGGATCTGTACTCGAAGATACAAGCTCTATTTGAGGACTATGAGAGGCGGATACTCCGCAGATTTGATCGCATCAAAGATACAAGCTCTATTTGAGGACTATGAGAGGCGGATACTCCGCAGATTTGATCGCATCCTAGCGATAGTAGAAGACCTGCGTGGCGCGAGAGGGAACAACAAGCCTGATGCAGTGAGTGAGGTTACCGCTGCTATGCAGCCTGTCATGCTACTAGAGGTGGGAAAAGCCTCCGCACTGATAAGTAAGCCTACAAATGAATCTTTGCAAGCCGGCATTACGGAGGAACATATTGAAGAGGTCTGGGGGTCAGTAGCTCTGGAGTAGCGAAAACTACCGACATTTGCGAACAGGGGCGGTGTGTATGGTGAGATCTGGAGATCACTGTCCTGTTATGTCTTTGAAACCTACTCAGATAAAGATGGATACAGCAAGGTTTGTGACCCTTCCTCCCCCTTACAACTGGATTTCACTGCTGCTTTTGTGGGACTGCATTGTGTGAGAGCTGGTGTGGGCTGAATGTCTCTACTGCAGCTGTAGGAGTATAGTGTGTATTACTCCTATGGCAATCGCCAGACTTAGCAAGATGCCTTTGCCCTGTAACTACGGCGCACCATTGTACTGTCTGAAGCTTAGACATCTACATCCACGAAGATCTTTTTTTATATATATCTGAAGACACATTTTTGTTGTGGTGGTGGTTGCTAAGGGCTCACACTGCTATCAAATTTGCTAATGCCTGCAGTTCAGCTCATGGATTTATTCAATAATATTACTATACCTGTGGCTGCAAAGTCTACACTTATGAAGATCGTTATCGGAGACTGTGTGGATTTTGGGACTGGGACCGTGTGCAGGACTGTGGGACTTATGTGTAATAATTTCTGCGTTAAGTGCTTGGTTAACTAATTACAGCAATGTTTCGTCATGGGTTCACTAATGTTTTTTATCTTTTTTATTTTTCTTACATTGCTATATGTTATGTTATAAGTTATATGTTGCTATGTGTATTATGAAGTCCTTGGGCTGATTCAGTAATGTAGCTTTTGCACTGGGTAATATGAATACGACATACTCTAGATCACAGTAATTAAATCTATGAACATAAGGGTCAGTCTAGTGCTTCAGTCACATCCTCATCTCTAGATTGCTTTGAGGTAGAACTTCACATATATATGATATATGAGTGTCATTGTACTACTAACTCCCAGTATGTTATAGGCCTACCTCTTATGATCTCTTAATGTGTGTAACCTGAGCGCTGAAGAGAGCGATGCTTTTATAGCATATAATCTAGCAATATTGAACTGCCTAGTTAATTATGCCATGTGCACAGATCACCATTAAACCTAATGACCTTAGTGCCCTATCAAATGTCTATTTGTGATCCCTTCTCCATATATACCCTGTAGAAAGTCTGCCCCCTTATCTCTATCTCTATTGTGATCCCCTCCCGAGACTATACACTGGCGAGGAGGAAAGTATATACATCTAAATATAGCTTAAGATCCATTGCTTGCCCATCATGAAGAACTATGTTTACATTCTAGGCTTCGCCCCCCTCCCTTTCCACCCTCCCCCCCTCCCTTTCCATCCTTCCTCCCTCCCTCCCTCCCTTTCCATCCTCCCCCCCCTTTCCATCCTTCCCCCCCTTCCCTTCCATCCTCCCCTCCCCTCCTCCCTTTCCATCCTTCCCCCCCTCCTTTTCCATCCTCCCCCCTCTCTTTCCATCCTCCTTTCCCCTTCCCCCCTTACCATCCTATTCCCCCCCTCTCCACCTTTTCTCCCTCCTCCATTACCCCTCCTCTCCCCTTTCCCCCCCCTCTCTCCCTTCCCTCTCCTTCTTCCCTTTCTTTTCCCCTTCCCCCCCATGCCCTCTTCCCCCCTTTCTCCCTCTCCCACCTCTCTCCCTCACCCTCTTCCATCCCCCCCTCATAAATGTAAGGTAAGGGATAACTAGCTTATCCTCCATACTCCCTTTTGGCAGAGTTATATTGTCTCTGCCCTGTTCATGGAACCAATGTAGTGGTTTCTGTCTATATAAGCGAAAAAATGGTTCTCCGGACTAAAAAAATGAAGAGATTTAGTATGAATTATCCTGAGTTCAATGTCAATAGACTGTTTATCACTATAATTTTAGTATTGATGTTAGCTCATTTGTGTATCATCTATCTGTTTTCCTATGTATGTGTGAAACTGTCTATGCGGTTCTTTATTTATGACACAGCGTTTGGTACTTGTATCTTTATCGTTGTTATTCTCCACTGCAATATCTTCCCTCAATGTTATTATTAGTCTTAGGGACCTACCCGGGGTCCTAGCTGCCATGGGAAGAAGCCTATAAACTGCAGGCCTTTTCTAGGACTGCATTATTTAAAACCCCTCTGAGTAGTACTTTTAATACAGGGGTCCAAAAGTGGCCCCAGCAGTATTGGAGGGAAAAATGAGGGTGATATCAGGTTTGCTTTTTAATCTTCATACCTTTGACTATATTTCAATTTGGGTCAGCTATATGAATATTGTGTTAAGGGTACTATCTCTGCATATGTTGTCATGTATCTTTTATTTTTTATTTAATTTTTTTCTTAGGCAAGCAATATGTATCTTACCATGTATTATGTGCCATATGTTTATACGAGCAAACTGTATTTGTCTTGGAAATTGTTATTCCCTCAATAAAAATATTTTTAAAAAAATAAAATAAATAAATAAAATATATATCTTCCCCGTTAAACAAAACAGGGGGCACCCCGGAAAAACCATGCCACTTATCCAAAACTTAAATCAAGCACCCCAAACAAAGTGGCAACTACACACCATCACATCCAAGGAGGGAGGGTGGGAACTTCTCCTCACCGTTCAGATCCTAAAGAGAAGGTACTTCCTGTCCTAACCGCTACTTATCAATTTGCAACAACTCCACCCCATGAGGCCCATTTATCAAGCTCCGTATGGAGCTTGTGGGTCCGTGTTTCTGGCAAGTCTTTAGACTCGCCAGAAACGGCAGTTATGAAGCAGCGGTCTGAGCAGGTCGGACAGGAATCGCCACAATTCAACCCGATCGAGTACAATCAGGTTGATTGACACCTCCCTGCTGACGGTCCATTGGCCGCGAGTCTGCAGTGGGCGGCGTTGCACCAGCAGCTCTTGTGAGCTGCTGGTGCAATGCTGAATACGGAGAGCGTATTGCTCTCCGCATTCAGCGAGGTCTTGCGGACCTGATCCGCACTGTCGGATCAGGTCTGCAAGACCGTTGTTAAATAGGCCTCCATGCCTTAACTCTGATCCCTCCACAAAAGCCAGTGCAAGGTCAAATTCCCCATACTTCAATATTTTCATCCAGGGTTTGCATTTCTCTTGCTTCATTCGAAAATGTACATTTTGTCTTGATGCCTAGTGGTTGTTTGTTATCTCTTATATGCTTAATACGACAAACCCTGCTGTTTATAAAGCTCAAATGATTTAGTTCATATCATTTACTTCTCATGGAAAAAAGCTCAAAAATCAAACTAAATCTGTTTTATGGTGAATATATGTGGGCAGGTAACATTTCTAGGTTGCTGTGCTAACAAACGTCACACTGTGTGCCAAAGCTGAATGGTGGTATGGAGGGGGTCATTATGTAAAGTTACACCCTCTTGTGGACCTCTCGGTATCCTGGTAAGGTCACTGGGCATGTAACAGTACTAATCTGTACACTTGGGGTATTTGTGGTGCTATTGTAATACATTGGGTTGCCAACCCTGTGCCACCCCTACAACTGCCACTAAACTTGTGCTCATCAGAAAATAGACCCACTCTTTGTTACAGAGCACAGCTCTCACACCGACGTCACTTTACACAGACCTACCCTCCTACAAGGTGACACATTCCAGACATTAGCTCTGTAAGTGAAAGACACAATCTTGGCACTGGCTGCTCAGGGAAATGATTCTCCATAAAAATGTTATCACCAGAAAGCTTAACTTATTAAACAACTTAGCAAAATGACACGATGACAGATAACCTTAGATGCTAGGCTTTTATATACTGATGATTTCATGCAGAAAAACTCCCTATTTACTTCCATATTATAAAATTAGCAACTGAAATCTAGTAACTGTACTTGTCATCCAGAAACACAGGCATGACTTTGTAGTGTTCGTGCTTATCCTTTCTAATCAACTGAAAATGATCTTGACTCCCATCCCATGACAGGGATAGGAGTCAAGATCAGATCACAGCTCTGTAATGTTCACACCATGCAGTGTAAGCGCCTTATAGTCACTGTCCTAGATGAAGCACCTTGAGGTGAAGACACCATTTTATAAATTGTTCAATTTAGCCTCATTTCTAAAATTCTTTTAATAGGAACATTAGATGGTGCACACACAGCCAGGACACACACGTAGCGCCTGGCAAAACTCCCAGTCTAATGTAGCCACTTGTGATAGATTTATAGCTTGTTGTTTTTTTACGCTTGGTAAACATAATCTCCACAAAAAATGAGCTTTAACATTTTAATGGGTTGTAAACACAAATGTCACAGTGTTATTTGAGAAAGTGACATTACTCGGGACACTGTGTACCTGCAATCAGGTTAATAAAGTCACATGACATCATAGTGAGGGGCAAGGCCTTGCTGGGGCACTGAATGGGTAAAACTCACCATTTTCCATTCTGCATTACTCAGGGAGCAATTAAATGAAGGTGATTGTTTATTCTGACCAGGAATAATGATGACATATACTGACACATGCAAGCCACCAATTATATTACCAACGTGTGACATCATCATTTCAATGGCTGCTGGGATTTAGCAATAAATACAGGAATACAGATATACTCATGTATGTTGCAGAATCATTTACTAATGTGATACAATAATTTAGGTCAGACAATGAAATGTTCTGATTATCAGTTGAATATTTTCTTGATTTTTTTATTTTACTTAATCATAATTGTGGTGACAGATGTCGGATAATAGTAAAGAGGTGTTCCCTGGACACTGCTGGCATTGCAAGATTGTGTGGTTTATAAAAAGATAAGTAATCTGTGCTAACTGTGGGATAAACAGTATAAAACACAGACATGGGTAAGAGGGCACAAGAGTGTGAGATACAACAAGAAACTGAGAAACAGATACAGAAAACTATATAGTGAGTGAGATATTTTCTGGTATGTAGTGACGTGTTTCATTTTTGGATATATTGCATCAGTATCGTGTAGGAAGGACTGCACAGACTATTAATCAGGATGGATTAGGTCAGTAACCTGTAGGCAGGACTGCACTGACTATTAATCAGGATGGATTAGGTCAGTAACCTGTAGGCAGGACTGCACTGACTATTAATCAGGATGGATCAGGTCAGTAGTCAGTAACCTGTAGACAAGACTGCACAGACTAATAATCAGGATGGATCAGGTCAGTAGTCAGTAACCTGTAGACAAGACTGCACAGACTATTAATCAGGATGGATAACGTGTACGCAGGTCTGGACAGACTATTTTTAATGATGGATTAGGTCAGTAACCTGTAGGCAGGACTGTAAAGACTATTAATCAGGATAGATTAGGTCAGTAACATGTATGCAGGACTGCACAGACTATTAATCAGGATGGATTAGGTCAGTAACCTGTAGGCAGGACTGCACAGACCTTTAATCAGGATAGATTAGGTCAGTAACATGTATGCAGGACTGCACAGACTATTAATCAGAATGGATTAGGTCAGTAATCTGTAGGCAGGACTGCACAGACTATTAATCAGGATAGATTAGGTCAGTAACTTGTAGGCAGGACTGCGCAACCAATTAATCAGGATGGATTAGGTCAGTAACCTGTAGGCAGGACTGCACAGACTATTAATCAGGATGGATTAGGTCAGTACCATGTAGGCAGAACTGCACAGACTATTAATCAGGATGGATTCGGTCAGTAACATGCAGGCAGGACTGCACAGACTAGTAATCAGCCTGAATTAAGTCAGTAACCTGTAGGCAGGACTGCACAGACTATTAATCAGGATGGATTAGGTCAGTAACATGTAGGCAGGACTACACGGACTAGTATCTGGAATGGATTAGGTCAGTAATCTGTAGGCAGGACTGTAAAGAGTTTAAATCAGGATGGATTAGGTCAGTAATATGTAGGCAGGACTGCACAGACTATTAATCAGGATGGATTAGGTCAGTAACATATATGCAGGACTGCACATACTATTAATCAGGATGGATTACGTCAGTAACATGTAGGCAGACTGCACAGACTAGTAATCAGGAT
This sequence comes from Bombina bombina, assembly GCF_027579735.1. Classification (NCBI taxonomy): domain Eukaryota; kingdom Metazoa; phylum Chordata; class Amphibia; order Anura; family Bombinatoridae; genus Bombina; species Bombina bombina. The sequence goes on along the minus strand of NC_069505.1, from coordinate 307,153,468 downwards.
GGATTAAGTTAGTAACGTGTAGGCAGGACTGCACAGACTAGTAATCAGGATGGATTAAGTTAGTAATGTGTAGGCAGACTGCACAGACTAATAATTAGGATGGATTAGGTCAGTAACATGTAGGCAGGACTGCACATACTATTAATCAGGATGGATTACGTCAGTAACATGTAGGCAGACTGCACAGACTAGTAATCAGGATGGATTAAGTTAGTAATGTGTAGGCAGACTGCACAGACTAATAATTAGGATGGATTAAGTTAGTAACGTGTAGGCAGGACTGCACAGACTATTAATCAGGATGGATTAGGTCACTAACATGTAGGCAGGTCTGCACAGACTATTGGGTAAAACTCACCATTTTCCATTCTGCATTACTCAGGGAGCAATTAAATGAAGGTGATTGTTTTTTTATTTTAGTTAATCTTAATTGTGGTGACAGATTTCGGATAATAGTAAAGAGGTGTTCCCTGAACACTGCTGACATTACAAGATTGTGTGGTTTATAAAAAGATAAGTAATCTGTGCTAACTGTGGGGTTAACAGCATAAAACACAGACATGGGTAAGAGGGCACAAGAGTGTGAGATACAACAAGAAACTGAGAAACAGCTACAGAAAACTATAAAGTGACTGAGATATTTTCTGGTATGTAATGACGTGTTTTATTTTGGATATATTGCGTCAGTAACGTGTAGGAAGGACTGCACAGACTATTAATCAGGATGGATTAGGTCAGTAACCTGTAGGCAGGACTGCACTGACTATTAATCAGGATGGATTAGGTCAGTAACCTGTAGGCAGGACTGCACTGACTATTAATCAGGATGGATCAGGTCAGTAGTCAGTAACCTGTAGACAAGACTGCACAGACTAATAATCAGGATGGATCAGGTCAGTAGTCAGTAACCTGTAGACAAGACTGCACAGACTATTAATCAGGATGGATTAGGTCACTAACGTGTACGCAGGTCTGCACAGACTATTTGTAATGATGGATTAGGTCAGTAACCTGTAGGCAGGACTGTAAAGACTATTAATCAGAATGGATTAGGTCACTAACGTGTAGACAGGACTGCACAGACTAGTAATCAGGATGGATTAGGTCAGTAACCTGTAGGCAACAGGCAGGATTGCACAGACTAGTAATCAGGATGGATTAGGTCAGTAACATGTAGGCAGGATTGCACAGACTAGATACAAGATGGATTAGGTGATAACCAGTTGGCAGGACTGCACATACTATAAATCAGGATGGATTAGGTCAGTAACCTGTAGGCAGGACTGCAGAGACTATTAATCATGATGGATTAGGTCAGTAACATGTAGGCAGGACTGCACAGACTATTAATCAGGATGGATTAGGTCAGTAATCTGTAGGCAGGACTGCTCATACTATTAATCAGGATGGATTAGTTCAATAACCTGTAGGCAGGACGGCACAGACTATTAATCAAGATGAATTAGGTCAGTAACATGTAGGCAGGACTGCACATACTATTAATCAGGATGGATTAAGTCAGTAATGTGTAGGCAGGACTTCACAGACAAGTAATCAGGATGGATTAGGTCAGTAACCTGTAGGCAGGACTGAACAGACTATTAATCAGGATGGATTAGGTTAGTAACCTGTAGGCAGGACCGCACAGACTATTAATCAGGAAGGATTAGCTCAGTAACATGTAGGCAGGACAGCACAGACTAGTAATCAGCATGGATTAAGTCAGTAACCTGTAGGCAGGACTGCACAGACCTTTAATCAGGATAGATTAGGTCAGTAACATGTATGCAGGACTGCACAAACTATTAATCAGGATGGATTTGGTCAGTAACCTGTAGGCAGGACTGCACAGACTATTAATCAGGATGGATTAGGTCAGTAACTTGTAGGCAGGACTGCGCAAACTATTAATCAGGATGAATTAGGTCAGTAACCTGTAGGCAGGACTGTAAAGACTATTAATCAGAATGGATTAGGTCACTAACGTGCAGACAGGACTGCACAGACTAGTAATCAGGATGGATTAGGTCAGTAACCTGTAGGCAACAGGCAGGATTGCACAGACTAGTAATCAGGATCGATTAGGTCAGTAACCAGTAGGCAGGACTGCACAGACTATTAATCAGGATGGATTAGGTCAGTAACATGTAGGCAGGATTTTACTGACTAGTAATCAAGATGGATTAGGTGATAACCAGTCGGCAGGACTGCACATACTATAAATCAGAATGGATTAGGTCAGTAACCTGTAGGCAGGACTGCACAGACTATTAATCATGATGGATTAGGTCAGTAACATGTAGGCAGGACTGCACAGACCTTTAATCAGGATAGATTAGGTCAGTAACATGTATGCAGGACTGCACAGACTATTAATCAGGATGGATTTGGTCAGTAACCTGTAGGCAGGACTGCACAGACTATTAATCAGGATGGATTAGGTCAGTAACTTGTAGGCAGAACTGCGCAGACTATTAATCAGGATGGATTAGGTCAGTAACCTGTAGGCAGGACTGCACAGACTATTAATCAGGATGGATTAGGTCAGTAACATGTAGGCAAGACTGCACAGACTAATATCTGGAATGGATTAGGTCAGTAATCTGTAGGCAGGACTGTAAAGAGTATAAATCAGGATGGATTAGGTCAGTAATCTGTAGGCAGGACTGCACAGACTATTAATCAGGATGGATTAGGTCAGTAACATGTAGGCAGGACTGCACATACTATTAATCAGGATGGATTACGTCAGTAACATGTAGGCAGGACTGCTCATACTATTAATCAGGATGGATTAGTTCAATAACCAGTAGGCAGGACTGCACAGACTATTAATTAAGATTAATTAGGTCAGTAACATGTAGGCAGGACTGCACATACTATTAATCAGGATGGATTAGGTCAGTAATGTGTAGGCAGGACTTCACAGACTAGTAATCAGGATGGATTAGGTCAGTAACCTGTAGGCATGACTGCACAGACCTTTAATCAGGATAGATTAGGTCAGTAACATGTATGCAGGACTGCACAGACTATTAATCAGGATGGATTAGGTCAGTAACCTGTAGGCAGGACTGCACAGACTATTAATCAGGATGGATTAGGTCAGTAACTTGTAGGCAGGACTGTGCAGACTATTAATCAGGATGGATTAGGTCAGTAACCTGTAGGCAGGACTGCACAGACTATTAATCAGGATGGATTAGGTCAGTAACATGTAGGCAGAACTGCACAGACTATTAATCAGGATGGATTGGGTCAGTAACATGCAGGCAGGACTGCACAGACTATTAATCAGGATGGATTAGGTCAGTAACATGTAGGCAGGACTACACGGACTAGTATCTGGAATGGATTAGGTCAGTAATCTGTAGGCAGGACTGTAAAGAGTTTAAATCAGGATGGATTAGGTCAGTAATATGTAGGCAGGACTGCACAGACTATTAATCAGGATGGATTAGGTCAGTAACATGTATGCAGGACTGCACATACTATTAATCAGGATGGATTACGTCAGTAACATGTAGGCAGACTGCACAGACTAGTAATCAGGATGGATTAAGTTAGTAACGTGTAGGCAGGACTGCACAGACTAGTAATCAGGATGGATTAAGTTAGTAATGTGTAGGCAGACTGCACAGACTAATAATTAGGATGGATTAGGTCAGTAACATGTAGGCAGGACTGCACATACTATTAATCAGGATGGATTACGTCAGTAACATGTAGGCAGACTGCACAGACTAGTAATCAGGATGGATTAAGTTAGTAATGTGTAGGCATACTGCACAGACTAATAATTAGGATGGATTAAGTTAGTAACGTGTAGGCAGGACTGCACAGACTATTAATCAGGATGGATTAGGTCACTAACATGTAGGCAGGTCTGCACAGACTATTGGGTAAAACTCACCATTTTCCATTCTGCATTACTCAGGGAGCAATTAAATGAAGGTGATTGTTTTTTTATTTTAGTTAATCTTAATTGTGGTGACAGATGTCGGATAATAGTAAAGAGGTGTTCCCTGAACACTGCTGACATTACAAGATTGTGTGGTTTATAAAAAGATAAGTAATCTGTGCTAACTGTGGGGTTAACAGCATAAAACACAGACATGGGTAAGAGGGCACAAGAGTGTGAGATACAACAAGAAACTGAGAAACAGCTACAGAAAACTATAAAGTGACTGAGATATTTTCTAGTATGTAATGACGTGTTTCATTTTGGATATATTGCGTCAGTAACGTGTAGGAAGGACTGCACAGACTATTAATCAGGATGGATTAGGTCAGTAACCTGTAGGCAGGACTGCACTGACTATTAATCAGGATGGATTAGGTCAGTAACCTGTAGGCAGGACTGCACTGACTATTAATCAGGATGGATCAGGTCAGTAGTCAGTAACCTGTAGACAAGACTGCACAGACTAATAATCAGGATGGATCAGGTCAGTAGTCAGTAACCTGTAGACAAGACTGCACAGACTATTAATCAGGATGGATTAGGTCACTAACGTGTACGCAGGTCTGCACAGACTATTTGTAATGATGGATTAGGTCAGTAACCTGTAGGCAGGACTGTAAAGACTATTAATCAGAATGGATTAGGTCAGTAACATGTAGGCAGGACTGCACAGACTATTAATCAGGATGGATTAGGTCAGTAATCTGTAGGCAGGACTGCTCATACTATTAATCAGGATGGATTAGTTCAATAACCTGTAGGCAGGACGGCACAGACTATTAATCAAGATGAATTAGGTCAGTAACATGTAGGCAGGACTGCACATACTATTAATCAGGATGGATTAAGTCAGTAATGTGTAGGCAGGACTTCACAGACAAGTAATCAGGATGGATTAGGTCAGTAACCTGTAGCAGGACTGAACAGACTATTAATCAGGATGGATTAGGTTAGTAACCTGTAGGCAGGACCGCACAGACTATTAATCAGGAAGGATTAGCTCAGTAACATGTAGGCAGGACAGCACAGACTAGTAATCAGCATGGATTAAGTCAGTAACCTGTAGGCAGGACTGCACAGACCTTTAATCAGGATAGATTAGGTCAGTAACATGTATGCAGGACTGCACAAACTATTAATCAGGATGGATTTGGTCAGTAACCTGTAGGCAGGACTGCACAGACTATTAATCAGGATGGATTAGGTCAGTAACTTGTAGGCAGGACTGCGCAAACTATTAATCAGGATGAATTAGGTCAGTAACCTGTAGGCAGGACTGTAAAGACTATTAATCAGAATGGATTAGGTCACTAACGTGTAGACAGGACTGCACAGACTAGTAATCAGGATGGATTAGGTCAGTAACCTGTAGGCAACAGGCAGGATTGCACAGACTAGTAATCAGGATCGATTAGGTCAGTAACCAGTAGGCAGGACTGCACAGACTATTAATCAGGATGGATTAGGTCAGTAACATGTAGGCAGGATTTTACTGACTAGTAATCAAGATGGATTAGGTGATAACCAGTCGGCAGGACTGCACATACTATAAATCAGGATGGATTAGGTCAGTAACCTGTAGGCAGGACTGCACAGACTATTAATCATGATGGATTAGGTCAGTAACATGTAGGCAGGACTGCACAGACCTTTAATCAGGATAGATTAGGTCAGTAACATGTATGCAGGACTGCACAGACTATTAATCAGGATGGATTTGGTCAGTAACCTGTAGGCAGGACTGCACAGACTATTAATCAGGATGGATTAGGTCAGTAACTTGTAGGCAGAACTGCACAAACTATTAATCAGGATGGATTTGGTCAGTAACCTGTAGGCAGGACTGCACAGACTATTAATCAGGATGGATTAGGTCAGTAACATGTATGCAGGACTGCACAAACTATTAATCAGGATGGATTTGGTCAGTAACCTGTAGGCAGGACTGCACAGACTATTAATCAGGATGGATTAGGTCAGTAACATGTAGGCAGGATTTTACTGACTAGTAATCAAGATGGATTAGGTGATAACCAGTCGGCAGGACTGCACATACTATAAATCAGCATGGATTAAGTCAGTAACCTGTAGGCAGGACTGCACAGACCTTTAATCAGGATAGATTAGGTCAGTAACATGTATGCAGGACTGCACAAACTATTAATCAGGATGGATTTGGTCAGTAACCTGTAGGCAGGACTGCACAGACTATTAATCAGGATGGATTAGGTCAGTAACTTGTAGGCAGGACTGCGCAAACTATTAATCAGGATGAATTAGGTCAGTAACCTGTAGGCAGGACTGTAAAGACTATTAATCAGAATGGATTAGGTCACTAACGTGTAGACAGGACTGCACAGACTAGTAATCAGGATGGATTAGGTCAGTAACCTGTAGGCAACAGGCAGGATTGCACAGACTAGTAATCAGGATCGATTAGGTCAGTAACCAGTAGGCAGGACTGCACAGACTATTAATCAGGATGGATTAGGTCAGTAACATGTAGGCAGGATTTTACTGACTAGTAATCAAGATGGATTAGGTGATAACCAGTCGGCAGGACTGCACATACTATAAATCAGGATGGATTAGGTCAGTAACCTGTAGGCAGGACTGCACAGACTATTAATCATGATGGATTAGGTCAGTAACATGTAGGCAGGACTGCACAGACCTTTAATCAGGATAGATTAGGTCAGTAACATGTATGCAGGACTGCACAGACTATTAATCAGGATGGATTTGGTCAGTAACCTGTAGGCAGGACTGCACAGACTATTAATCAGGATGGATTAGGTCAGTAACTTGTAGGCAGAACTGCGCAGACTATTAATCAGGATGGATTAGGTCAGTAACCTGTAGGCAGGACTGCACAGACTATTAATCAGGATGGATTAGGTCAGTAACATGTAGGCAGAACTGCACAGACTATTAATCAGGATGGATTAGGTCAGTAACATGCAGGCAGGACTGCACAGACTAGTAATCAGCATGAATCAAGTCAGTAACCTGTAGGCAGGACTGCACAGACTATTAATCAGGATGGATTAGGTCAGTAACATGTAGGCAAGACTGCACAGACTAATATCTGGAATGGATTAGGTCAGTAATCTGTAGGCAGGACTGTAAAGAGTATAAATCAGGATGGATTAGGTCAGTAATCTGTAGGCAGGACTGCACAGACTATTAATCAGGATGGATTAGGTCAATAACATGTAGGCAGGACTGCACATACTATTAATCAGGATGGATTAGTTCAATAACCAGTAGGCAGGACTGCACAGACTATTAATTAAGATTAATTAGGTCAGTAACATGTAGGCAGGACTGCACATACTATTAATCAGGATGGATTAGGTCAGTAATGTGTAGGCAGGACTTCACAGACTAGTAATCAGGATGGATTAGGTCAGTAACCTGTAGGCATGACTGCACAGACCTTTAATCAGGATAGATTAGGTCAGTAACATGTATGCAGGACTGCACAGACTATTAATCAGGATGGATTAGGTCAGTAACCTGTAGGCAGGACTGCACAGACTATTAATCAGGATGGATTAGGTCAGTAACTTGTAGGCAGGACTGTGCAGACTATTAATCAGGATGGATTAGGTCAGTAACCTGTAGGCAGGACTGCACAGACTATTAATCAGGATGGATTAGGTCAGTAACATGTAGGCAGAACTGCACAGACTATTAATCAGGATGGATTGGGTCAGTAACATGCAGGCAGGACTGCACAGACTATTAATCAGGATGGATTAGGTCAGTAACATGTAGGCAGGACTACACGGACTAGTATCTGGAATGGATTAGGTCAGTAATCTGTAGGCAGGACTGTAAAGAGTTTAAATCAGGATGGATTAGGTCAGTAATATGTAGGCAGGACTGCACAGACTATTAATCAGGATGGATTAGGTCAGTAACATGTATGCAGGACTGCACATACTATTAATCAGGATGGATTACGTCAGTAACATGTAGGCAGACTGCACAGACTAGTAATCAGGATGGATTAAGTTAGTAACGTGTAGGCAGGACTGCACAGACTAGTAATCAGGATGGATTAAGTTAGTAATGTGTAGGCAGACTGCACAGACTAATAATTAGGATGGATTAGGTCAGTAACATGTAGGCAGGACTGCACATACTATTAATCAGGATGGATTACGTCAGTAACATGTAGGCAGACTGCACAGACTAGTAATCAGGATGGATTAAGTTAGTAATGTGTAGGCATACTGCACAGACTAATAATTAGGATGGATTAAGTTAGTAACGTGTAGGCAGGACTGCACAGACTATTGGGTAAAACTCACCATTTTCCATTCTGCATTACTCAGGGAGCAATTAAATGAAGGTGATTGTTTTTTTATTTTAGTTAATCTTAATTGTGGTGACAGATGTCGGATAATAGTAAAGAGGTGTTCCCTGAACACTGCTGACATTACAAGATTGTGTGGTTTATAAAAAGATAAGTAATCTGTGCTAACTGTGGGGTTAACAGCATAAAACACAGACATGGGTAAGAGGGCACAAGAGTGTGAGATACAACAAGAAACTGAGAAACAGCTACAGAAAACTATAAAGTGACTGAGATATTTTCTGGTATGTAATGACGTGTTTCATTTTGGATATATTGCGTCAGTAACGTGTAGGAAGGACTGCACAGACTATTAATCAGGATGGATTAGGTCAGTAACCTGTAGGCAGGACTGCACTGACTATTAATCAGGATGGATTAGGTCAGTAACCTGTAGGCAGGACTGCACTGACTATTAATCAGGATGGATCAGGTCAGTAGTCAGTAACCTGTAGACAAGACTGCACAGACTAATAATCAGGATGGATCAGGTCAGTAGTCAGTAACCTGTAGACAAGACTGCACAGACTATTAATCAGGATGGATTAGGTCACTAACGTGTACGCAGGTCTGCACAGACTATTTGTAATGATGGATTAGGTCAGTAACCTGTAGGCAGGACTGTAAAGACTATTAATCAGAATGGATTAGGTCACTAACGTGTAGACAGGACTGCACAGACTAGTAATCAGGATGGATTAGGTCAGTAACCTGTAGGCAACAGGCAGGATTGCACAGACTAGTAATCAGGATGGATTAGGTCAGTAACATGTAGGCAGGATTGCACAGACTAGATACAAGATGGATTAGGTGATAACCAGTTGGCAGGACTGCACATACTATAAATCAGGATGGATTAGGTCAGTAACCTGTAGGCAGGACTGCAGAGACTATTAATCATGATGGATTAGGTCAGTAACATGTAGGCAGGACTGCACAGACTATTAATCAGGATGGATTAGGTCAGTAATCTGTAGGCAGGACTGCTCATACTATTAATCAGGATGGATTAGTTCAATAACCTGTAGGCAGGACTGCACAGACTATTAATCAAGATGAATTAGGTCAGTAACATGTAGGCAGGACTGCACATACTATTAATCAGGATGGATTAAGTCAGTAATGTGTAGGCAGGACTTCACAGACAAGTAATCAGGATGGATTAGGTCAGTAACCTGTAGGCAGGACTGAACAGACTATTAATCAGGATGGATTAGGTTAGTAACCTGTAGGCAGGACCGCACAGACTATTAATCAGGAAGGATTAGCTCAGTAACATGTAGGCAGGACAGCACAGACTAGTAATCAGCATGGATTAAGTCAGTAACCTGTAGGCAGGACTGCACAGACCTTTAATCAGGATAGATTAGGTCAGTAACATGTATGCAGGACTGCACAAACTATTAATCAGGATGGATTTGGTCAGTAACCTGTAGGCAGGACTGCACAGACTATTAATCAGGATGGATTAGGTCAGTAACTTGTAGGCAGGACTGCACAAACTATTAATCAGGATGAATTAGGTCAGTAACCTGTAGGCAGGACTGTAAAGACTATTAATCAGAATGGATTAGGTCACTAACGTGTAGACAGGACTGCACAGACTAGTAATCAGGATGGATTAGGTCAGTAACATGTAGGCAACAGGCAGGATTGCACAGACTAGTAATCAGGATCTATTAGGTCAGTAACCAGTAGGCAGGACTGCACAGACTATTAATCAGGATGGATTAGGTCAGTAACATGTAGGCAGGATTTTACTGACTAGTAATCAAGATGGATTAGGTGATAACCAGTCGGCAGGACTGCACATACTATAAATCAGGATGGATTAGGTCAGTAACCTGTAGGCAGCACTGCACAGACTATTAATCATGATGGATTAGGTCAGTAACATGTAGGCAGGACTGCACAGACCTTTAATCAGGATAGATTAGGTCAGTAACATGTATGCAGGACTGCACAGACTATTAATCAGGATGGATTTGGTCAGTAACCTGTAGGCAGGACTGCACAGACTATTAATCAGGATGGATTAGGTCAGTAACTTGTAGGCAGAACTGCGCAGACTATTAATCAGGATGGATTAGGTCAGTAACCTGTAGGCAGGACTGCACAGACTATTAATCAGGATGGATTAGGTCAGTAACATGTAGGCAGAACTGCACAGACTATTAATCAGGATGGATTAGGTCAGTAACATGCAGGCAGGACTGCACAGACTAGTAATCAGCATGAATTAAGTCAGTAACCTGTAGGCAGGACTGCACAGACTATTAATCAGGATGGATTAGGTCAGTAACATGTAGGCAAGACTGCACAGACTAGTATCTGGAATGGATTAGGTCAGTAATCTGTAGGCAGGACTGTAAAGAGTATAAATCAGGATGGATTAGGTCAGTAATCTGTAGGCAGGACTGCACAGACTATTAATCAGGATGGATTAGGTCAGTAACATGTAGGCAGGACTGCACATACTATTAATCAGGATGGATTACGTCAGTAACATGTAGGCAGGACTGCTCATACTATTAATCAGGATGGATTAGTTCAATAACCTGTAGGCAGGACTGCACAGACTATTAATCAAGATTAATTAGGTCAGTAACATGTAGGCAGGACTGCACATACTATTAATCAGGATGGATTAGGTCAGTAATGTGCAGGCAGGACTTCACAGACTAGTAATCAGGATGGATTAGGTCAGTAACCTGTAGGCATGACTGCACAGACCTTTAATCAGGATAGATTAGGTCAGTAACATGTATGCAGGACTGCACAGACTATTAATCGGGATGGATTAGGTCAGTAACCTGTAGGCAGGACTGCACAGACTATTAATCAGGATGGATTAGGTCAGTAACTTGTAGGCAGGACTGCGCAGACTATTAATCAGGATGGATTAGGTCAGTAACCTGTAGGCAGGACTGCACAGACTATTAATCAGGATGGATTAGGTCAGTAACATGTAGGCAGAACTGCACAGACTATTAATCAGGATGGATTGGGTCAGTAACATGCAGGCAGGACTGCACAGACTATTAATCAGGATGGATTAGGTCAGTAACATGTAGGCAGGACTACACGGACTAGTATCTGGAATGGATTAGGTCAGTAATCTGTAGGCAGGACTGTAAAGAGTTTAAATCAGGATGGATTAGGTCAGTAATATGTAGGCAGGACTGCACAGACTATTAATCAGGATGGATTAGGTCAGTAACATATATGCAGGACTGCACATACTATTAATCAGGATGGATTACGTCAGTAACATGTAGGCAGACTGCACAGACTAGTAATCAGGATGGATTAAGTTAGTAACGTGTAGGCAGGACTGCACAGACTAGTAATCAGGATGGATTAAGTTAGTAATGTGTAGGCAGACTGCACAGACTAATAATTAGGATGGATTAGGTCAGTAACATGTAGGCAGGACTGCACATACTATTAATCAGGATGGATTACGTCAGTAACATGTAGGCAGACTGCACAGACTAGTAATCAGGATGGATTAAGTTAGTAATGTGTAGGCATACTGCACAGACTAATAATTAGGATGGATTAAGTTAGTAACGTGTAGGCAGGACTGCACAGACTATTAATCAGGATGGATTAGGTCACTAACATGTAGGCAGGTCTGCACAGACTATTGGGTAAAACTCACCATTTTCCATTCTGCATTACTCAGGGAGCAATTAAATGAAGGTGATTGTTTTTTTATTTTAGTTAATCTTAATTGTGGTGACAGATGTCGGATAATAGTAAAGAGGTGTTCCCTGAACACTGCTGACATTACAAGATTGTGTGGTTTATAAAAAGATAAGTAATCTGTGCTAACTGTGGGGTTAACAGCATAAAACACAGACATGGGTAAGAGGGCAGAACAACAAACTGAGAAACAGCTACAGAAAACCATATAGTGAGTGAGATATTTTCTGGTATGTAGTGACGTGTTTCATTTTTGGATATATTGCGTCAGTAACATGTAGGAAGGACTGCACAGACTATTAATCAGGATGGATTAGGTCAGTAACCTTTTGGCAGGACTGCACTGACTATTAATCAGGATGGATCAGGTCAGTAGTCAGTAACCTGTAGGCAGGACTACGCAGACTATTAATCAGGATGGATTAGGTCACTAACCTGTACGCAGGTCTGCACAGACTATTTTTAATGATGGATTAGGTCAGTAACCTGTAGGCAGGACTGTAAAGACTATTAATCAGGATGGATTCGGTCAGTAACCTGTAGGCAGGACTGCACAGACTAGTAATCAGGATGGATTAGGTCAGTAACGTGTAGGTAGGACTGCACAGATTAGTAATCAGGATGGATTAGGTCAGTAACATGTAGGCAGGACTGCACAGCTTAGTAATCAGGATGGATTAGGTGATAACCAGTCGGCAGGACTGCACATACTATAAATCATGATGGATTAGGTCAGTAACCTGTAGGCAGGACTGCACAGACTATTAATCATGATGGATTAGGTCAGTAACATGTAGGCAGGACTGCACAGACTATTAATCAGGATGGATTAGGTCAATAACCTGTAGGCAGGACTGCACAGAATATTAATCAAGATGGATTAGGTCAGTAACATGTAGGAAGGACTGCACATACTATTAATCAGGATGAATTAGATCAGTAATGTGTAGGCAGGACTTCACAGACTAGTAATCAGGATGGATTAGGTCAGTAGCCTCTAGGCGGGACTGCACAGACTATTAATCAGGATGGATTAGGTTAGTAACCTGTAGATGACAGATGGAAGAGGCGCCTCATGGGACAAGTATCGTTTTGGGCAACAGAGGGAAACACAATAACAGCAGGACCCCCCACACAGAGTGTTACTCACAAGAGCGGCGGTACAAACGTGTACCCAGACAAGCAGGACGGAACCAAAAGTCGCCCGTCAGACAGGCGTAAGCTCGGTACGCTAAGGCAGACGTCACTCAGCAGGCAGCGTCAGAGTCGACCCAGCAGGGGAACCAATGGAGTAGAAGGAAAACCGACACAGCGGACCTCCAAAGGGGAATCAGGAACGTAACCAAATTGCTCCAGTGGCAATAATAATAGAAAACAGGCAGGTGTAATGTACTCAAGGATATATTTATTGAGTACAAACAGATAAAAACATGCGTACAGCAACGCGTTTCTCAACAAATAGTCGTTTCATCAGGCTGATACTAATACATGGATGTACCTGCTCTATTTATAACACTTAAATCATCTCTTAAGGATATTGTTGATTCTGCCTTCAAAGAAGGTATACTCCATAAAAAAGAGAGGGATTTTTTGGTAACTGATGAGCCCAATTTGGCATTTTATTACCATTTGCCTAAGATACACAAAAACTCCTCATGCCCACCAGGTCGACCTATCATAGCGGGGATAGGCAGCTTAACTGACAACGTGTCCTCATACGTCGATCATTTTCTACAGAAATATGTCCGGGGTCTTGAATCTTATATTCAAGACTCCACAGACCTCCTCAAGAAATTAGAGGGACTGAATATCACACCTGACCTGGTGTGGATCACCTGTGATGTTCAGGCTTTGTACTCAAATATTGCACACAATTTGGGTATGGAGGCAGTGTCTGAATTTCTGGACCAAGATTTTTATCTTTCTATTAACCAGAAAGAGTTTATTTTACAGCTCATTTCTTTCATCCTGGAGCACAACTATTTTGTGTTCCAGGATGAATTTTTTCTTCAAACAAAAGGTACTGCCATGGGTACCAGGTTCGCCCCTAGTTACGCGAATTTGTTCATGGGTCATTTTGAAAATCGTTATATATATGACTCACACTATGGGACGAGCCTGGTATTCTATGGCAGATACATTGACGATCTGATATTTATATGGAGGGGCGATGAGGACTCAGCCACTTCTTTTGTGGATTATTTGAATTCCAACGACAGGGGCTTGACCTTCACTAGTTCAATAAATAATAAATCAATTGTATACTTAGACCTGAACTTGAGCTTTAATGAAGGCAAGGTGACTAGTACAACCCATTTCAAGACGGTTGACTGTAATAGCTATCTGGATTTCAAAAGTTGTCATTTTCATGCCTGGAAACAAAACGTACCATATGGTCAGTTCAAACGTATTCGCCGTAACTGCAGCACGTTATCTGACTATGATTCCCAAAGTCAGGTCTTGAGGGAACGTTTTTTGGAAAAGAACTATCCACTCAGTATTATAGACAAAGGTTACAGAAGGGCTAGATTAGATGATAGGAACGGTTATTTTATTAACTCAAATAAACATTTGGGACAAGTAACTAATAACTATAATGAAAATCCTCTTTTTATTACGCAATTTAACTCTAATCATGCACTGATTAGAAATGTGCTGGCTAAACATTGGGACATTCTAACTAAGGATCCCATTTTGGGTAAGTCGATAGGTACCAAACCAAAAGTGGTCTACAGGAGAGATTCTACTTTAAAGACCCTGCTTGCTCCCAGCAAGATAGTCAAACATAAGAGACAACCTGCCCTCACAACACCGAAGTCTATTGCACCAAAGTTTGGTGCTTTCAGATGTAGAGCGAGCAGATGCAAGATGTGTCATTCGATTGACACCAAACAAAAAACCTTTCGATCTACTATCACTAATAGATCTTATTCGATCATTGGACATATCTCCTGTGCATCAACTTATGTTGTATATCTACTCACCTGTTTGTGTGGCATCCAATATGTGGGCAGAACCTGTAGGCGGTTCAGCATAAGGTGGTCTGAACACAAACGTAATATGAGGAAGAATTACAAGCACCATAGTGTCTCTAGACACTGCAACATCATGCACAATGGTGATACTAATTGCTTCTCCGTGACCCCTTTAGAACATATACCTAAATCTTATATCTATAACAGGTATTTTAGACTAAGACAAAGAGAAACGTATTGGATCCACGTTTTGAAATGTATGCACCCTGATGGGTTAAACTTGTGTATTGACTTAGCAGCCTTCCACTAATTAGGGCCATCCACTAGAGCTGTTTTCAGTCACTCAACCCATATATTTTATAGTTTTATATTTACATCTGAGCACCTAGTATAGTCAGCGACTAAGAATAATATTGTCTGATTTATTAATTTCTGGTGCTTTTAGTTATTATTAATAGGCTTTTTTAGGACCCCTTTTATCTATAGAACTTAGAAATTGTCTTTTTTATATACTGGTCCTTTTAGTCTTATTCCCTGTTCTTCCAAGGATTGTCCCCCTTTTTATAAACAATTCTCTCACTCTCTATCTAATAATTTTTAACAATTATTATTTAGCCCCTTTTATTAAACTGGACCATTATCATTTTATTTATCTGTTTTGAGTCTTTTAATGATACTGGGATATTATTATTATTATTATTTTTATATATTAAACTATGATCTTAATTCGTGAGCGTTATAATTCTCTTTAATTTCACATGTTGTATGCTGTTACAGAAATATCTATGATATGAATGTGTATATTTTCTGTAAGGATAGATCAATTATGAACATGTAATGCAAATTCAGAATGTTAGAAATATTGGTGCATGTCATTTGTTGTTCGCAGTCCATCCTCAGCTCCGGCTCCTGAGACACCTCCTATTCGATTCACATCCTATCACCTAGTTATCCTACATGGGGGTGTGTCGGCAGCTGGAGCTCTGTGATTGACACAGGTGTGTTATAAATAGAGCAGGTACATCCATGTATTAGTATCAGCCTGATGAAACGACTATTTGTTGAGAAACGCGTTGCTGTACGCATGTTTTTATCTGTTTGTACTCAATAAATATATCCTTGAGTACATTACACCTGCCTGTTTTCTATTATTATTGCCACTGGAGCAATTTGGTTACGTTCCTGATTCCCCTTTGGAGGTCCGCTGTGTCGGTTTTCCTTCTACTCCATTGGTTCCCCTGCTGGGTCGACTCTGACGCTGCCTGCTGAGTGACGTCTGCCTTAGCGTACCGAGCTTACGCCTGTCTGACGGGCGACTTTTGGTTCCGTCCTGCTTGTCTGGGTACACGTTTGTACCGCCGCTCTTGTGAGTAACACTCTGTGTGGGGGGTCCTGCTGTTATTGTGTTTCCCTCTGTTGCCCAAAACGATACTTGTCCCATGAGGCGCCTCTTCCATCTGTCATCCACAGGTTCCCGTTGTCCATCTACTATTTCTAAGAGAGCTGCCTGGATTGCTGGTTGCCGAATCCGCCATCTGCCACATGCTGTGATCATTTGCGCACTTCTATAGAGACTCTGTTTGTTTGTTTGTTCTCTTTATTCTTGTTAGTAACCTGTAGGCAGGACTGCACAGACTATTATTCAGGAAGGATTAGGTAAGTAAAATGGAGGCAGGACTGCACAGACTAGTAATCATCATGGATTAAGTCAGTAACCTGTAGGCAGGACTGCACCGACTTTTAATCAGGATAGATTAGGTCAGTAACATGTATGCAGTACTGCACCGACTATTAATCAGGATGGATTTGGTCAGTAACCTATAGGCAGGACTGCACAGACTATTAATCATGATGGATTAGGTCAGTAACGTGCAGGCAGGACTGCACAGACTATAAATCAGGATGGATTAGGTCAGTAACATGTAGGCAGGACTGCACAGCCTAGTAGCCTAGTAATCAGGATGGATTAGGTCAGTAACATGTAGGCAGGACTGTACAGACTATTAAATAGGATGGATTAGGTCAGTAACATGTAGGCAGGACTGCACAGACTATTAATCAGGGTGGATTAGGTCAGTAACGTGTAGGCAGAACTGCACAGACTATTAATCAGGATGGATTAGGTCAGTAATCTGTAGGCAGGACTGTACAGAGTATAAATCAGGATGGATTAGGTCAGTAATCTGTAGGCAGGACTGCACAGACTGTTAATCAGGATGGATTAGGTCAGTAATGTGTAGGCATGACTGCAAAAACTATTAATCAGGATGGATTAGGTCAGTAACCTGTAGGCAGGACTGCACAGACTATTAATCAGGATGTATTAGGTCAGTAATGTGTAGGCAGGACTGCAAAAACTATTAATCAGGATGGATTAGGTCAGCAACATGTAGTCAGGACTTCACAGACTATTAATCAGGATGGATTTGGTGAGTAACATTTAGGCAGGACTGCACAGACTAGTAATCAGGATGAATAAAAAAAATAAAAAGAGAGAATCGCTCAACCTGGGAACGAACAATAGCATAATAGCTTGCGCTATGGCTAGTTACCACCCAAGAAGCAGCCTCTTTTTGCTCAAAATGTGCCTTTCACAGAGAAGACCTTTCCTGAAGCATATCAGTCTGATCCCGACTTCACAGTACAGTCCAGCCCCGAAATACCAGGCAATCCCTCTCTGAACGAGAGAAACAGCAAAACCACAGATGTAAGTTTCGGCCTACTGTGGGCCTCGTCAGTGAGGTGAAGCCATATCCCTCTAGGCACACTGAACAACGGGTCCACGTCTGGATTCCCGCATCACACTTAGGGAGACTTCCCAAAATGTCATAATTTGCATAAATAAAAAGAGAGAAGCGCTCAACTTGGGAACGAACAATAGCGTAATAGTTTGCTCTATGGCTAGTTACCACCCAAGAAGCAGCCTCTTTTTGCTCAAAATGTGCCTTTCACAGAGAAGAACTTTCCTGAAGCATATCAGTCTGATCCCAACTTCACAGTACAGTCCAGCCCCGAAATACCAGGCAATCCCTCTCTGAACGAGAGAAACAGCAAAACCCCAGACGTACGTTTCGGCCTATTGTGGACCTCATCAGTGAGGTGCAGCCATATACCTCTAGGCACACTGAGCAACGGGTCCACGTCTGGATTCCCGCATCACACTTAGGGAGACTTCCCTAAGTGTCATAATTTGCATAAATAAAAAGAGAGAAGCGCTCAACCTGGGAACGAACAATAGCATAATAGCTTGTTCTATGGCTAGTTACCACCCTAGAAGCAGCCTCTTTTTGCTCAATATGTGCCTTTCACAGAGAAGAACTTTCATGTAGCATATCAGTCCGATCCCGACTTCACAGTACAGTCCAGCCCCAAAATACCAGGTAATCCCTCTCTGAACAAGACAAACAGCAAAACCCCAGACGTACGTTTCGGCCTATTGTGGGCCTCTTCAGTGAGGTGCAGCCATATCCCTCTAAGCACACTGAGCAACGGGTCCACGTCTGGATTACCGCATCACACTTAGGGAGACTTCCCAAAATGGCCGAAACGTACGTCTGGGGTTTTGCTGTTTCTCTCGTTCAGAGAGGGATTGCCTGGTATTTCGGGGCTGGTCTGCACTGTTAAGTCAGGATCAGACTGATATGCTACAGGAAAGTTCTTCTCTGTGAAAGGCACATATTGAGCAAAAAGAGGCTGCTTCTAGGGTGGAAACTAGCCATAGAACAAGCTATTATGCTATTGTTCGTTCCCAGGTTGAGCGCTTCTCTCTTTTTATTTATGCAAATTATGACACTTAGGGAAGTCTCCCTAAGTGTAATGCGGTAATCCAGACGTGGACCCGTTGCTCAGTGTGCTTAGAGGGATATGGCTGCACCTCACTGACGAGGCCCACAATAGGCCGAAACGTACGTCTGGGGTTTTGCTGTTCCTCTCGTTCAGAGAGGGATTGCCTGGTATTTCGGGGCTGGACTGCACTGTTAAGTCAGGATCAGACTGATATGCTACAGGAAAGTTCTTCTCTGTGAAAGGCACATATTGAGCAAAAAGAGGCTGCTTCTAGGGTGGTAACTAGCCATAGAACAAGCTATTATGCTATTGTTTGTTCCCAGGTTGAGCGCTTCTCTCTTTTTATTTATAGTAATCAGGATGGTTTAGGTCAGTAATCTGTAGGCACGATTGCACAGACTATTAATCAGGGTGTATTAAGTCACTAACGTGTAGGCAGGACTGAACAGACTATTTATCAGGATGGAATAGGTCAGTAACGTGTAGGCAGGACTGCACAGACTATTAATTAGGATGGATTAGGTCAGTAACGTATAGGCAGGACTGCAAAGACTATTAATCAGGAGGGATAAGGTCAGTAACGTGTAGGCAGGACTGCACAAACTATTAATCAGAATAGATTAGGCCAGTAAACTGTAGGCAGGACTGTACAGACTATTAATCAGGATCGATTAGGCCAGTAACCTGTAGGCAGCACTGCACAGACCAGTAATCAGGATGGATTAAGTCAGTAACCTGTAGGCAGGACTGCACAGACTATTAATCAGGATAGATAAGGTCAGTAACATGTAGGCAGGACTGCACAGACTGGTAATCAGTATGGATTATTTCAGTAATATGTAGGCAGGACTGCACATACTATTAATCAGGATGGATTAGGTCAGTAATGTGTATGCAGATCTGCACAGACTATTAATGAGGATGGATTAGGTCAGTAACCTGTAGGCAGGACGGCACAGACTGTTAATCAGGATGGATTAGGTCAGTAATCTGTAGGCAGAACTGCACAGACTGTTAATCACGATGGATTAGGTCAATAACCTCTAGGCAGGACTGCATAGACTAATAATATTGATGGGTTAGGTCATTAATCTTTAGGCAGGACTGCACAGACTATTAATCAGGATGGATTAGGTCACTAACGTGTAGGCAGGACTGCACAGACTATTAATCAGGATGGAATAGGTCAGTAACATGTAGGCAGGACTGCACCGACTATTCATCAGTATGGATTAGGTCAGTAATGTGTAGGTAGAACTGCACAGACAAGTTATCAGGATGGATTACGTCAGTATTGTGTTAGCAGGACTGCAAATACTATTAATCAGGATGGATTAGGTCAGTAACATGTAGTCAGGACTGCACAGACTATTAATCAGGATGGATTAGGTCAGTAACATGTAGGCAGGACTGCACAGACTATTAATCAGGATGGATTAGGTCAGTAACGTGTAGGTAGGACTGCAAAGACTAATAATCAGCATGGATTAGGTCAGTAATTTGTAGGCAGAACTGCACAGACTATTAATCAGGATGGATTAGGTCAGTAACATGTAGGCAGAACTGCACATACTATTAATGAGGATGGATTAGGCAAGTAACCTATAGGCAGGAGTACACAGACTAGTAATCAGGATGGATTAAGTCAGTAATGTGTAGGCAGGACTGCACAGACTATTAATCAGGATGGATTAGGTCAGTAGCATGTAGGCAGGACTGCACAGACTATTAATCAGGATGGATTAGGTCACTATCGTGTAGGCAGGACTGCACAGACTATTAATCAGGATGGATTAGGTCAGTAACATGTAGGCAGAACTGCACAAACTTTTGATCAGGATGGATTAGGTAAGTAACCTGTAGGCAGGACTGCACAGACTATTAATAAGGAGGGATAAGGTCAGTAACGTGTAGGCAGGACTGCACATACTATTAATCAGGACGGATTAGGCTAATAACATGTAGGCAGGACTGCACAGACTTTTAATCAGGATAGATTAGGTCAGTAACGTGTAGGCAGGACTGCACAGTTTATTAATCAGGATGGTTTAGGTCAGTAACGTGTAGGCAGGACTGCACAGACTATTAAACAGGATGGATTAGGTATTCCCCAGTTTTGCATAACCAACATAGTTATATTAATACACTTTTTAACTCTGTGAAAAGCCTCTACAAACTGCCCTCTTATTTCAGTTCTTTTGACAGACTTGCATTTTAGCAGTACTGGCTCCTAAGTAACTCCAAATGTGTGAGCACAATGTTATCTATATGACACATATGAACTAATGCCCTCTAGGGGTGAAAAACTGTCATAATGCATTCAGATAAGAGGCGGCCTTCAAGGTCTAAGAAATTAGTATATGAGCCTACCTAGGTTTAGGTTTCAACTAAGCAAATTTGGTCTTAAAAGTGAATTGGAAAGTTGTTTAAAATGACATGCTCTGAATCATGAATCTTATTTTGGACTAGACGATCCCTTTAATGCACAATCAGTTTTATCCAACTAGCTAGTGTGGTAGACAAAATCATTTATAAAGTTTCACTGTGGAAAGGAAAACTGGTTTGTCTTCAACTTAAACGTCAAGATTCTTCCCATAAAGCTCAGAAAACTCAAAGTTTAGGATCTATGATGCAACCCCCCACAAATTGTATTATGTCTAAATTTGCTGAAAATGAGATTTCTATGAAGTGCTAGGGCTCTGATATCACAAGCAAACTTTCCTGAAAGTCTTCTCAAATTAATATGGCTGGAGAATTTCCCAATTATTAGTCCACACTCCATCTGATATCTGCCTGAGGGAAACCACCAACAGAATTGCAGAGACACATCATGGAATAATATTAGCCTGAGAAAAAAAAGCTCAGAAAAGGATTTACAAATTTCTACTAAAGGGGATAATATGGGATAAACATTCCAGACCATAATTCAGCGACATCTAGAAAGCCACGTTGAAAATATATTTTCCTGTTTTTTGGGACACTGCCATATTATATGAGAGCGCCAGCTGACTCACTGCTGAGCAGTCATTACCTCTTAAATCTTCCCTGCTAGAAACTGAAGCACTTCCAGTTTCACCCTGTCCTGCTACCCTTTGTTTGGGTTTGTTATGTTCAGTATGTTTATAAGAATTAGGAATGCTGTAAGGGACAGTCTAGTTAAAATTAAACTTTCATAAATCAGATAGAGCATGCAATTTTAAGAAACTTTCTAATTTACTCAATTTTTCTTTGCTCTTTTGGTATCTTTATTTGAAAAAGCAAGAATGTAAGCTTTGCAGACGGACCATTTTTGGTTCAGCACTTGGATAGCTAAATGTAGCCACCAATCAACAAGCGCTATCCAGGTGCTGAAGCAAAAATGGGCTGTCTCCTAAGCTTATATTCTTGCTTTTTCAAATAAAGATACCAAGAGAACATAGAAAAATTGATAAAAGGAGTAAATTAGAAAGTTGCTTAAAATTTCATGCTCTATCTGAATCATGAAAGTTTAATTTTGACTAGACTATCCCTTTAATGCTATCAGGTTTTGGATACCAAATGCAACAAAAGTATAACTCAAATGTTCTAAAAATAACCAATGTATTTTTAAAATAGCTAAAATTTATATTATCAGAAAAAAAAATGGTGTCTCTCTCATATAAATATATATATATATATAAAAATAAATAAAACAATAATAAATATATATATATATATATATAAAAATAAATAAAACAATAATAAATATATATATATAAATATATAAAGAAAAAAGAAAGCAAGATAATTAAAGCATACTTGTGTAATTGCACAATAAATCTACTGACAATACAGCTTGTCTATGTTCTGTGCTTAACAGGGAGTCAGGCAAAGAATGTTCAGTCTAAACACTCGGAAGGTTCAAAGATCGCTGCATATTTTCTTAAACTGCTTTCCCCCGCTGAACAAAGTTAATATTAATATTTAAATTCTGTAAGTAACTGAAAAGCTTGGTAGGAGACCCTTATTAACTCTGTTTATAGGATTATATGTTTTTGCTTGCTTCACCTTTCACAGTCTGTTTGTTTAGATCACAGAGGTCATTTCAGGATGAGCTTCATGCAGTTCTGATATCCCTACAGGGAAATTAAATAGTTTGTTTATTGGAAGCCTTTTATATTAATAAAGAAAATCCATTTAGTTCCACAACAAATCTAATGTTAGGGTTTAAATGGCTACACTTAGCTCTAGTTGTGTGCAAAATATTTTTTTCTAGTAAAAGACTTTTCTAGTTGTTTATGGCGTGTTTTACCTGTAAGTCCTGACTTCGATTAGCCAGCTGTTATCTGTTTATTGAATGCTATGTCACTATTGGTGACCTTCTGTATTCCGCAATATAACCATCTGTGTATTATATAACTATGTAAGATCACTTCGTACACATACAAGAAATAAAGTCTTCTCCAAGCCCACCTCTTACATTTCCTACTAGATTTCTGTGACATGTTATTGCTGAACTGACTCAATGGTTCATGGTCATTTTTGTCATTGCAGACTGATTTTTCATAGAAGCTCGATTTCACTATATATTCTAATGTTTTGTTAGTTGACAATTGATATATATATATATATATATATATACACACACACACACGGAGAGAAGACACTCACAGGAACGAATAACCGGCTCAATACTATTGTTAGCCTGTCCTATGGCGATTTACCACCTGGGTGCAGCTTCTTTTAGCCCAGTAATGCTTTTCACAGAGTAGAACTTTCCTGTAGTATATCAGTCTGATCCCGCCTATTACAGTCAGTCCAGCGCCCAAATACCAGGCAATTCCTTTCTGAACAAGGAACACAGCAACCCCAGACGATCGTTTTGGCCTTCATTGGGCCTCATCAGTGAGGTGTAGTCATATTCCTCTAAGCACACTGAGCAAGGAATCCACGTCTGGTTTCCCCTTTTTCCCATAGGGAGACTAAATACACTCAGAGAGAAGCACACTCATAGGAACGAACAACTGGCTCAATACTATTGTTAGCCTGTTCTATGGCGATTTAGCACCTGGGTGCAGCTTCTTTTAGCCCAGTAATGCTTTTCACAGAGTGGAACTGCTCCTGGTTGGTAAATCGCCATATATCTAGCTGATGAGCTGTTGTTCGTTCCTGGTAGAGAGCTTCTCTCTTCGTATGCAAATTAATATGACCCTGGTGAGGTCTCCCTAAGGGTGATGGGGGAAACGCTGTTGGCATTTAACATTATACAAGCATTTCACAAAAAATGCTGGTGCAATTCCGCCCCATGCACATTCGTGGCCAATCGGCCAAGTTAAGGAGCAGCAGTCTCATGACCACTGCTTCTTAATTTAAGTTTCAGGTGGACCTGAAACTTCGGGCGGATCCAGCAGCATCTGCTGCATGGTAAATCCAGCCCTAAGTATAGAATGAGTCTGAGAAGAGAAAGGAACCAAGAACAGATAGTACTGTGGGCTGGCTTGTTAAATATATAGCTAATGGAAGGACTTGTTTTCCACTTCATTTACCAAACTTTTATCCTTTACTCTATGTATTGCTTTTGTTCTCTACTTAGTAATATCTTTATCTGAGTATAGTATGCAATTGCTGAGGTTGTAGGGTGCAACAAAGCGCTGGAATGTGGTAGTGCTTTCACCATCCTCTGGTGCACAATAAATATAATCCCACATGTGATGCACTTCTGGACTCTTACCATCATTAAAGAAATTAAATTATCAGGTAAGCATACATTTTGGGTTTTTTTTGGTCCAAAATCATTTGAAAAATACAGAAAGTTTTTAGTAATGTAGTGGTTACAATGACCACAAATTTTAGAACATGAGATAATATAATTGCTAGAATTTAAATATTTTCTAATGACCATCAGCATGTTAATGGTGAATATCATCACATTAATGGCAATCCCAGAATACCCTCATAGTAATACCCTCTCAGATCAAACCACTATTTTACATATGAGGTAGATCAGTTTGGAGGTAGTTTAGGAAATGAAGACAGGAAGCTTTTGTCACATGAAGCTTACGGTAGATGATCCCTAATGCTACGGTGCAGCCACCTGCACAAAATGTCACACACAATTAACTTCTTTCAGTACTGTGCAGGGGAACACTTGGCCACTAGGGGCCCAGGCACTAGCTACCTCTGCAAGATGATCTAGCTTTGTATCAGCTGTGGCTCGCTCAAGTCTTTAGGGACACAAGTTACACTGAATCATCACTGGGGCTGTTGATGACATATCATGCTTATAAATAGTCATGCTCTGAAAGGGTTAAACCTCAGAATTTCCTTGCCCCTATTTATTAGTGTGTTCTGTACCCAAACTATGCAGTTTGTATTCTGTGACAATTGATAAACTAGTGGTTAATTCTCACTGTGCTAATGCACCAGAGAAAGTGGTAACCTCACCAGGTGTTATCAGAGGAGGCAAGAAGGGCTTTTGCTGCCATTGTGTGTGTGTACGTGCGCTCAGAGAGTAATCCTATCACTCAAGGGACTCAGCTCCATGTGAGGATTAAACATCTGACCCTCTATTCTGTGCCAAATACACAGATTACTGGAGTGCTGGGCACATCAAATGCCTTTGTGTATGCACCGACCCAGTGAGCAGCCCACCTGCAACAGTAAGATGCTGATGAAGCCTGACTAGTAAACAGTGGGCTCAGAAACAGACATTCCAGGGAGTGTTGTTAAAACTGGTATCACCTGATTTGCATGTGTGCAGCAGGGGCACCACATCTACTTAAGAACAGTACCAGCCATGATAATTAGCATAAATTAGCACAACTAATTAAGCACCATAAATCCCAAACTAAAGCTGACGTTTTACCTTTACAAGCCCTACATTTCTATGTTTATTCTATATTATCTACATTCTTTTAAACTTTAAAATAGCTTTTGGAAGGCAACACTGTGTACAAATGGGAGCAACAATTAAATGAATGAATACATTGGTTGTGTAAACAGTTTATGGTTCCTATAAAACACCTGCTGATATCAGGATGTTTGTTTTTATGACTATATTGCTTCAAACCATGGCTCCCAGGACATTGAACACTACAACTTGTGTATGAAAGCCCTTTATGATGCTGCATAATTCCTAAGGGACAGAGTGGAAATAATTAATCTCTAGCAGAGGTACAGGGGAAAGGCAGAGAACCTTAACGTACACTGAGCCATTCCACTGACAAGCCCTCTGGACGCCTGGAAACTTCCAGAGGCCAGTAAGTGTGTAGAAACCAAGAGCTTTACAATTCAGTTACAACCTACCTAGTCTGCTGAGATATTGGCTCCAAGTCATACTTGAGCAGATGATACAAAAAGACTTTGACATGTCACCTGTTATAATTCCACAATGTCCACACCCCTCAGTCCCTAATGGAAAACTCATTACAAGAAATTGAAAAGAAATTGTTCTTGGTGCCCTGTGCATTATAGGCTTAGCAGTATCTGTTTGTCTGGGTTTCACCTCAGGATGGTTATCCCTGTTGCTTACATTCACTAGTAGCTGCCCCTCTCACTTCATCTCTTGCTAGTCCAATCCCTCTCAAAGGCTGTGCCCGTCCCACTATTTATGTCAATCTGACTCAGCTCTTCCCACTACTTATGTCACTTTGTCACAACCCTTCTTAATCCTCCATATCCCCCTGGAGCAGACCCACTTGCTCCTCTGTCACTTTGGTACAGCTCCCACTCTTTGTCACTCTAGCAAAGCCCCTCTCACAAGCTTTGCCCCTCACATTTTCCACGAAAACACCAAAATACCATGTATAGCAGGATCCATAATGATATCTACTGTCCAATCCACTTTTAACCTAACAAGCTCAATCCTATTGGCTGATTGGATCAGTCAATAGGATTGAAGTTCAATCCTATTGGCTGATTGCATCAACCAATAGGATTTTTCCTACCTTAATTCCGATTGGCTGATAGAATTCTATCAGCCAATCGGAATTGAAGGGAAGCTATCTTGGATGACGTCACTTAAAGGACCCGTCATTGTTGAAGAAGACTCCGGATGAAGAGGATGCTCCGCGTCGGATGTCTTGAAGAAGGACCCGCTCCGCGCCGGATGGATGAAGATAGAAGATGCTGCCTGGATGAAGACTTCTGCCCATCTGGAGGACCTCTTCTGCCCAGCTTGGATAAAGACTTCTGCCCGTCTGGAGGACCACTTCGCCCCGGCTTTGTTGAGAACTTCAG
Organism: Bombina bombina; assembly: GCF_027579735.1. Taxonomy (NCBI): domain Eukaryota; kingdom Metazoa; phylum Chordata; class Amphibia; order Anura; family Bombinatoridae; genus Bombina; species Bombina bombina. The sequence continues at coordinate 307,126,476 of NC_069505.1, read as the reverse complement.
TCCGGTTGGGTGAAGACGTCTCAAGGTAGGGTGATCTTCAAGTGGTTAGTGTTAGGTTTTTTTAAGGGGGGATTGGGTGGGTTTTAGAGTAGGGTTGGTTGGGTGGGTGGTGGGTTTTAATGTTGGGGGGGTTGTAATTTTTTTTTACAGGTAAAAGAGCTGATTTATTTGGGGCAATACCCCGCAAAAGGTCCTTTTAAGGGCTATTTGTAATTTAGTGTCGGGTAGAGCTTTTTTATTTTGGGGGGCTTTTTTATTTTGTTAGGGGGATTAGAGTAGGTGTAATTAGTTTAAAAATCTTTCTGTAATTTAGTGTTTTTTTTTTTTTTTGTACTTTAGATAATTTTATTTAATTTTATTTAATTGTAGTTAATTTAGGGAATCAAAAAATGAAAACAAGTCAGAGAGTCCAGTTAAAATGATAGCTTTAATCCAAAGTTGCATTAAAATAGCTGAACAACATCGGAACAACTTGGTGGGGTGAAAAAACACCTAAGAGTGTAGCTTACGCGTTTCGGCCGTAGCCTTAGTCATAGCTCATGCTAAACACACTCAGCTGTGAGTTATAAAAAGACCCTGTTGGGCTGTAATTGGTGTAAAACTTAATAGGCGTTTTTTAACCCTGTACTGTGTAAAACAGTATATGAGCGTACATATATGTCATACAATTATAGTGTACCCGGATCATAAGAGTGCTACGGTCAGAGAATCTGAACTAAAGAAATAACAGCATAAATTCATCTTAAGAAAGGTTCACATTATGGCAAAAAGCATTATGTCATTCAATACCTTAAATGCCTAATCTAAAAATTGTGGTACATGTAACACATAGTAGTGGATTATATTAATCAGTATGTTGTTATAGTAGGTGACAGATTACTATTGTCATGACCAACCTAACCAATAAACAGGGAACAACCCTTTATTACTATATGGATACCCTATTTGGTAAATGGAAGTAAATGTGTGGTTAAAGAAAAAATAATAAAAATAAATAATTAAATAAATAAGTAAATAAATAAATAAACAACTCACCATTTGGCTCAGCGTTAAATTAAGGATGTACAGTTTAGGTATTTCCTCTAAGTAAATGCATATATACTAAAAAGGGGAAATAATAATAGTGGTATATGCTATTGATGATTGTTAATGCCTATTCCCTGTAGTTGATCAAATCGTACTGGGAATTAAGGCCACCTGGATGTCTGGTTTCCAAGTGGAAAATCCAGAACATTTCTCTTTTGTGCAAAAGTTGCCTTCCACCTGAATGTTGACAGACTCTTATTGTGTTTTACCACAAAATGTTGGACAATAGGGGTGGTGGCCTTGCCTACTTTGATGGAGCTTAAGTGTTCCCTTATACGTGATCTTATGTCCCTGGTGGTGAGACCTATATATTGAACCTGGCACTGTATGCATTGTATCATGTAAAACCTATTGCTTGAGGAACAATTTAAATACCTTTCAATGTCATGAGTTGTGTGGTTAACAGTGGATGAGAATGTAGATGTTATTTCAATATAATCACAGGGTTTACATTTATTATGCCCACATTTGAACATACCCTTGTGTGTTAGCCAAGAGCTAGTGTCCCTTGTTTCTGATCTTAACTTAGAGGGGGATAAAATGTTTCCCAATGTACACGCCCTCCTATAGGAACATCTCAGGCCATTGTCTATTGTGTTAACCAATTTGTCACCAGCTTTCAGCATACCAAAATGTTTATGTACTATGCCACAAACTTGTTTATATTGAGCACTGTAATTTGTCACGAAAGTGGCACCCTTGTGATAGGTTGTGGTTTTAGTCTTTTTATCAGATAGTAATGAACTCCTATCTATGTGTTTTACTTCGTTGAGTGCCTTGTTTACATCTGAGTTCTTATAACCCCTTTGTTTTAGACATACCACTAGATCCTTAGACTGACTCTCATATAGTGCTGTGTCAGAACAATTCCGTTTTAGACGTATTAGTTGACCCTTAGCGATCACATAAGGAAAGTGTTGCCTGAAATTGGCTTTCTGTAGCTATTTGTGACAATGCTGCCATCCTCCATGCCCTTCATTGTGAAGTCAAGGAAGTTGATTTCAAGGGGTTGGATCTTGAAAGTAAATGCTAGATTAAGATCAGTTACATTTATCCAATTTACAAAGTTCAAGACTTGGTTAGTACCTCCTTTCCAAACCAGTAAGAGGCCCTCAATGAAACACTTGTAAAAACTATATCATTGATGAACGGATTTGTCTGGGCATAGACGTGGGACAGCTCCCACCAAACTAAATATAGGTTGGCATAGGATGGTGCAAACTTAGCACCCATTGCTGTCCCACGTCTTTGCAAGAAGAAATCCCCTTCAAATTCAAAGTAATTGTGGGTTAACAGAAGAACAAAGAGGGTCACCCTTAAAAAGTATTCTTGGAAAGCCACAGAGAAGGTAGATTGCTCCCTCAAAAAAAATCTTAATGCCTGAATCCCTTTAGTGTGTGGGATGGTTGAATACAAAGATGTCACATCTATCGTGACCCATACATAGTCTGTACTCCAGACCACAGGTTCCAACACTTTTAAAACATGTGTGGTGTCTTTGAGGTGGCTGGGTAGCTGTAACACAAATGGTTGTAATACAGCATCCAGCCATTGGGAGACATTTTCAGTGAAGGACCCAATGCCACTCACTATGGGTCTACCTTTCATCCCCTCCAAAGATTTATGTACCTTTGGAAGGTGGTGAAAGATAGGGGTGACTGGGTGATCATCCAAAAGATAATCATATGTATCCCTGTCCAGGTATCCACTCTCCAAGCCATCATCTATAAGGTCTTTAAGATCTTTCTGAAAAAACAGATTGGATTATGGTCAAGTTTAGTGTAGCTCTCACTATCTAGTAGTTGCCTATTGGCTTCCTTTATGTAGTCAGACCTATTTAATACTACTACTGACCCTCCCTTATCTGCGGCCTTCAACACCAGGGTTTTATTTGTCTGAAGGGATTTTAGTGAAGCCCTCTCTTTGCAGGATAAATTGGCTGTTGGATGTGTGTTGTGTGTCTTTAAATTAATAAGATCATTTTTTTACTCTCCTATAAAATGTCTCTAGCACATTTCCCCATGAGTGTATGGGGTAAAAACTTGACTTTTTCTTAAATCTGGTTATTTTATCCACTATATCTCTAGGAGATGTGGAACCCTCTTTTAAAAGACTATTTAGATTGATAACATCACACTGTTCTGAGAAGGACAAAAGTTCACCCCCTGACGCTGTGTCATCGTTAATCTCAGAATTAGTTTGTTCTGAATCATGGAAATGTTTGCGTAGTGTTAGATTTCTTATCAGTCTATTAAGATCAATAATAGTCCCAAACAAGTTAAAATCACTCGTGGGAGCAAAGCCTAATCCATAACTCAGAACTCTTTTTTGCATGAATGTTAGGGGAGTGTCAGACAGGTTTATCACTTGGAAAGTCAATATCTCTGTTGGGACCTGTTTGTTCTCTGTGGATACCTTGGTTCGACTATTCTGGCTGCCCCCATTCCCCTGCCCGGGTTTTGTGAGGGGAGGGAACAAACCTGTTCAATGGCCTGGGTGTCCTGCACTGATCTATTGTTGGCTCCCATGGTGCCCATTGATATGTGTGTGTCCAAAGGTGGTTTATTAAATAATATGTCTGGTCACTCTGATATGTTTTAGGTATAACCGCCTGTTGTGCATAGTCATAGTCGGTCTGTCTCAACTGTTGATTGGGTTTGGCTGCTGAAGGCACTGGTGGATGCATATATTCCTCATAGGCACCTGGCCTGCTGTTGCTGTTAGATATAGTGTTAGCATTAGGTCTATATGACTGTTGTTGTGTAATATTGGGTTGTTTAAGAATACTAGGAGGATTTGTGACTTGTGTATAGTGAATAGAATCCCTTTCATTAATCTGAGGATCATCTCCTGAATCAGCTTCACTATCATTAAACGTGACCTGTTTACTATTTCTCCAATGTCTGTTTCTCCTATTGCGGCTATTGTTGCGTTGTTTGTTCTGCTGTTTCCTAGCTATAAATCTCTGTTGTTTATTCCATATATATGCTGTGTTTGCCTGATAATCACTGTTATCCCTAATGAATTTGGAATGTTTATGTTCCATAATTTGTTGTTTAGTGTCAGAGACTACCTTCTGAAGCTGTTCATCAAAACTACTAAACTTGCTATCCTGACACCTTTTATTAAGTTCATTTTGTATATCAGACAGTGATGTCTAACTTAAGCAATTTAAGTAAGTGAACCTTTTAACCAATAAGTAACATCATCAGTTTCAGGGAGCATTCAGTGAGAGCCTGGTTCCATTCATCTATAAATGATTTATCACTGGTCTCAAAAGAAGGAAACTTTTGTATTCTCATGCCCCTTGGTATCATTTGTTGGGAAAAATGCCGTCCAAATGTCCCATTGAATCTTATGTTCCTTGATTAAGTTAGTTTCCATTTCCATGAATAAAGTGTTAAGTGTCAAGATTGTTCTATCTGTAGAGAATACTTTATCAATGTCCTGTTGTAGACAATACCTCTCAGTCACTGGAATAAGGGAATAAAAAATTGGTGTTTGCTCCTCCATGTTGTTCAAGGAGCAAAAAAATTGTTGTTGCAAATAATCAAAAACCACACAACAAACAATTGCTTAAATACTAGGAACTAAGACACAGCCGATTTGTGTCTATAAATAAAGTCAATGTGGAAGATAGTGGTCAGTAAATAAGTATCAAGTAATCCCCACTTTAATTCATACGTTTAAGGGAATATGGTGCTGGGGTCATATTGCTATAGTCTGGGGGTGTGTCTTTAATGGACCGTATAACATATGTTAATTCCACAGTAAAACAGTTTGACCCTGCTTTATCCGCTGTTTCCCACCCTTGTGTGTGCCAAGCAGAGCCTAGATGGTCAATTTGCAGCTGACGATACTTTTATGTTTAATCATTTAAAATCATGTCAAACTGGAGGCTGCTCTAATGCCAAGTAAACCCATTTCAGTTGCCATTCAACAAGCTTTCAAAGTTCCTAGTACTCACAGTGGCCGTATGGAGCAGGATATGGATGACACCGGTGATCCTGGGCTACCTCTCTCCTCTCTGGGAAGACTTTGGATCCGCCTAACACTGCTCGTCTCTGACTCCTCTCAGTAGTTCCGGCCCGGCAACACACGTGGTGGGAGCACTGACGTCACTCGTCTTTCCGATCCGATGCGTGAGTGGCTTAATGGCACACACCCTCTCCTTCTCCTATTGGATGCTGGATCCCAGCACTCGCTCCTTGGTTTAAGACTCTCAGTTAACGGCAGTAGTAGATAAAAAAATTAAAACAAGTCAGAGAGTCAAGTTAAATTGATAGCTTTAATCCAAAGTTGCATTAAAATAGCTGAACAACATGGGAACAACTTGGTGGGGTGAAAAAACGCCTAAGAGTGGAGCTTACGCGTTTTGGCCGTAGCCTTAGTCATAGCTCATGCTAAACACACTCAGCTGTGAGTTTTAAAAAGACTCTGTTGGGCTGTAATTGGTGTAAAACTTAATAGGCATTTTTTAACCCTGTACTGTGTAAAACAGTATATGAGCGTACATATATGTCATACAATTATAGTCTACCCGGATCATGAGAGTGCTACGGTCAGAGAATCTGAACTAAAGAAATAACAGCATAAACTCATCTTAAGAAAGGTCCACATTATGGCAAAAAGCATTATATCATTAAATACCTTAAATGCCTAATCTAAAAATTGTGGTACATGTAACACATAGTAGTGGATGATATTAATCAGTATGTTGTTATAGTAGGTGACAGATTACTATTGTCATGACCAACCTTACCAATAAACAGGGAACAACCCTTTATTACTATATGGATACCCTATTTGGTAAATGGAAGCAAATGTGTGGTTAAAGAAAAAATAATAAAAATAAATAATTAAATAAATAAGTAAATAAATAAATAAACAACTCGCCATTTGGCTCAGCGTTGAATTAAGGATGTACAGTTTAGGTATTTCCTCTAAGTAAATGCATATATACTAATATATATATATACTAATTTGAAGGGGATTTCTTCTTGCAGAGACGTGGGACAGCTATGGGTGCTAAGTTTGCACCATCCTATGCTAACCTATATTTAGGTTGGTGGGAGCTGTCCCACGTCTATGCCCAGACAAATCTGTTCATCAATGATATAGTTTTTTACAAGCGTTTCATTGACGACCTCTTACTGGTTTGGAAAGGAGGTACTAACCAAGTCTTGAACTTTGTAAATTGGATAAATGTAAATGATCTTAATCTAGCATTTACTTTCAAGATCCAACCCCTTTAAATCAACTTCCTTGACATCACAATGAAGGGCTTGGAGGATGACAGCATTGTCACAAATAGCTACAGAAAGCCAATTTCAGGCAACACTTTGTTGCATGGCAAAAGCTGCCATCCTAGCCATGTTCCTTATGTGATCGCTAAGGGTCAACTAATACGTCTAAAGCGGAATTTTTCTGACACAGCACTATATGAGAGTCAATCTAAGGATCTAGTGGTACGTCTAAAACAAAGGGGTTATAAGAACTCAGATGTAAACAAGGCACTCAACGAAGTAAAACACATAGATAGGAGTTCATTACTATCTGATAAAAAGACTAAAACCACGACCTAGCACAAGGGTGCCACTTTCGTGACAAATTACAGTTCTCAATATAAACAAGTTTGCAGCATAGTACGTAAACATTTTGGTATGCTGAAAGCTGATGACAAATTGGTTAACACAATAGACAATGGCCTGAGATGTTGCTATAGGAGGGGGTGTACATTGGGAAACATTTTACCCCCCCCTCTAAGTTAAGATCAGAAACAAGGGACACTAGCTCTTGGCTAACACACAAGGGTATGTTCAAATGTGGGCATAATAAATGTAAACCCTGTGATTATATTGAAATAACATCTACATTCTTATACACTGTTAACCACACAACCCATAACATTGAAAGGTATTTAAATTGTTCCTCAAGCAATGTGGTCTATATGATACAATGCATACAGTGCCAGGTTCAATATATAGGTCTCACCACCAGGGACATAAGATCATGTATAAGGGAACACTTTAGCTCCATCAATGTAGGCAAGGCCACCACCCCTATTGTCCAACATTTTGTGGTAAAACACAATAAGAGTCTGTCAACATTCAGGTGGAAGGCAATAGAACAGGTGATTACCCCCAAGTGAGGTGGTGATAAAGAAAAACTTTTGCACAAAAGAGAAATGTTCTGGATTTTCCACTTGGAAACCAGACATCCAGGTGGCCTTAATTCCCAGTACGATTTGATCAACTACTGGGAATAGGCATTAACAATCATCAATAGCATATACCACTATTATTATTTCCCCTTTTTAGTATATATGCATTTACTTAGAGGAAATACCTAAACATGTACCTTTGGAAGGTGGTGAAAGATAGGGGTGACCGGGTGATCAACCAAAAGATAATCATATGTATTCCTGTCCAGGTATCCACTCTCCAAGCAATCATCTAGAAGGTCTTTAAGATCTTTCTGAAAAAAACAGATTGGATTATGGTCAAGTTTAGTGTAGCTCTCACTATCTAGTAGTTGCCTATTGGCTTCCTTTATGTAGTCAGACCTATTTAATACTACTACTGACCCTCCCTTATCTGTGGCCTTCACCACCAGGGTTTTATTTGTCTGAAGGGATTTTAGTGCAGCCCTCTCTTTGGAGGATAAATTGGCTGTTGGATGTGTGTTGTGTGTCTTTAAATTAATAAGATCATTTTCCACTCTCCTATAAAACGTCTCTAGCACATTTCCCCGTGAGTGTATGGGGTAAAAACTTGACTTTTTCTTAAATCTGGTTGTTTTATCCACTATTTCTCTAGGAGATGTGGCACCCTCTTTTAAAAGACTATTTAGATTGATAACATCACACTTTTCTGAGAAGGACAAAAGTTCACCGCCTGACGCTGTGTCATCGTTAATCTCAGAATTAGTTTGTTCTAAGTCATGGAAATGTTTGCGTAGTGTTAGATTTGATCAACTACTGGGAATAGGCATTAACAATCATCAATAGCATATACCACTATTATTATTTCCCCTTTTTAGTATATATGCATTTACTTAGAGGAAATACCTAAACTGTACATCCTTAATTTAATGCTGAGCCAAATGGCGAGTTGTTTATTTATTTATTTACTTATTTATTTAATTATTTATTTTTATTATTTTTCTTTAACCACACATTTACTTCCATTTACCAAATAGGGTATCCATATAGTAATAAAGGGTTATTCCCTGTTTATTGGTTAGGTTGGTCATGACAATAGTAATCTGTCACCTACTATAACAACATACTGATTAATATAATCCACTACTATGTGTTACATGTACCACAATTTTTAGATTAGGCATTTAAGGTATTTAATGATATAATGCTTTTTGCCATAATGTGGACCTTTCTTAAGATGAATTTATGCTGTTATTTCTTTAGTTCAGATTCTCTGACCGTAGCACTCTTATGATCCGGGTAGACTATAATTGTATGACATATATGTACGCTCATATACTGTTTTACACGGTACAGGGTTAAAAAACGCCTATTAAGTTTTACACCAATTACAGCCCAACAGGGTCTTTTTAAAACTCACAGTTGAGTGTGTTTAGCATGAGCTATGACTTAGGCTACGGCGGAAACGCATAAGCTCTATTCTTAGGCATTTTTTCACCCCACCAAGTTGTTCCCATGTTGTTCAGCTATTTTTATGCAACTTTGGATTAAAGCTATCGTTTTAACTGGACTCTCGGACTTGTTTTAATTTTTTTATCTACTACTGCCGTTAACTGAGAGTCTTAAACCAAGAAGCGAGTGCTGGGATCCAGCATCCAATAGGAGAAGGAGAGGGTGTGTGCCATTAAGCCACTCATGCATCGGATCGGAAAGACGAGTGACGTCAGTGCTCCCACCACATGTGTTGCCGGGCCGGAACTACTGAGAGGAGTCAGAGACGAGCAGTGTTAGGCGAATTCGAAGTCTTCCCAGAGAGGAGAGAGGTAGCCCAGGATCACCGGTGTCATCCATATCCTGCTCCATACGGCCACTGTGAGTACTAGGAACTTTGAAAGCTTGTTGAACGGCAACTGAAATGTGTTTACTTGGCATTAGAGCAGCCTCCGGTTTGACATGATTTTATATGATTAAACATAAAAGTATCGTCAGCTGCAAATTGACCATCTAGGCTCTGCTTGGCACACACAAGGTTGGGAAACAGCGGATAAAGCAGGGTCAAACTGTTTTACTGCGGACTTAACATATGTTATACGGTCCATTAAAGCACCCCCCCCAGACTATAGCAATATGACCGCAGCACTATATCCCCTTAAACGTATGAATTAAAGTGGGGATTACTTGATACTTATTTACTGGCCACTATCTTCCACATTGACGTTAATTTAGGGAATTCATTTAATTATAGTGTAGTGTTAGGTGTAATTGTAACTTAGGTTAGGTTTTATTTTACAGGTATATTTGTATTTATTTTAACTAGGAAGTTATTAAATAGTTAATAACTATTTAATAACTATTGTACCTAGTTAAAATAAATACAAAGTTGCCTGTAAAATAAAAATAAACCCTAAGATAGCTACAATGTAACTATTAGTTATATTGTAGCTATCTTAGGGTTTATTTTATAGGTATTTGGTTTTAAATAGGAATAATTTATTTAATGCTAGGAATATTTATTTAGATTTATTTAAATTATATTTAAGTTAGTGGGTGTTAGGGTTAGACTTAGGTTTAGGGGTTAATAAGTATAATGTAGGTGGCGGTGGGCTCCGGGAGCGGCAGTTTAGGGGTTAAACTGTATAGTATAGTGTGGGTGTTTAGTGACAGGAGCCAAGAAAGCTGTAAAAAAGCTGAAGAGCAGCGAGATCGATGACTGTTAGTTAACAACAGTCCACTGCTCATCGCCCCGTACTTGGTGCGTGGCTTTTTGACAGCTTGTTTGATAATTTTGGAGAGCGTATTCAGGTCCGCGGCAGCGATGTTAGGCGATCTTAGGCGAGCGTATTGGTGCCGTTGAATGCAGGTAAGTTGACGGCTTGATAAATAGATGCCAAAGTTTTAAAGATTTGTGGCATTTCATTTATATTGCAGTGGGGCATAGCTAGACTAGTTGGGCTTCTGCCAGAGCCCTGCCTTTTTTAAAAACCTTTGGGGTAGATTTATTAGACAGCGGATGCTGCTTTCTACACCCATTGTTTCAGGATCGCCTGAAACGGAAGTTAAGAAGCATCGATCATAAGATACGATCGGGATGATTGACTCCCTCTGCTAGAGGCTGATTGGCCGCGAGTATGTAGGGGGCGGCATTGCACATGCATTTTACAAGAAATGTTTGTGCGATGTTAAATGCAGACAGTGTATGCTGTCGGCATTTAGCGTGGTCAAGCAAATATGATTCGCTACAGCGAATCATGTCCTCTCACCCTTTAATAAATCTACCCCATTGGGTTAATGTGCCATTGTATTGCTGTGCTATTGTGTTAGTGTGTTATTATGTTACTGTGTAATTGTGTTATTGTGTCATTAAGTCAATGGGGTAGATTTATCATATCAGATTTATTATACCCCGGACGGATACGCAGTCAGCATTTAACATTGCACAAGCATTTCTGCATCTGCTGCTTGATAAATCTACCCCATTGTGTTAATTTGTCATTTGAGTCATTGTGGTAATTTGTCATTATGTTACTGTGTTATTGTGTTAGTGTGTCATTGAGTCATTGTGCTACTTTGTCATTGAGTCATTGGGGCCTATTTATGTAAGTGCGAGCGGACATGATACAATGTAGCGTATCATGTCTTGTGAACTGCTGGTGCAATGCCGCCTCCTGCAGATTCACGGCCAATCGGCCACTAGCAGGGGATGTCAATCAACCCAATCGTATTTGACCCGGTTGATTTCTGTCCGCGGCCTCAGAACAGGCGGACAAGTTATGGAGCAGCGGTCTTTAGACCGCTGCTTCATAACTTCTGTTTCCATACGGAGCTTGATAAATCGACCCCATTGTATTACTTCGTCATTGTGTCTTTGTGTTACTGTGTCATTCAGTTATTATGTTACTGAGTCATTGTGGTACTTTGTCATTATGTTACTGTGTTAATGTGTTACTGTGTTACCGATTGGCCGCGAATGTGCAGGGGACAACATTGCACAAGCATTTCACAAGAAATACGCTGCCTGCATTTAGCGAGGTCATGCAGACATGATTCAATACAGCGAATCATGTCCGCTCGACCTTTAAAAAAAATTTACCCCTCAGTGTGAAGAATCAGACTTTTTTCTTGCAGTGCACTGCATCATAGTACAACTTTACAGTAGTGAATTATTATTTGTATATAATTGTTTAGTGTTATTATTATCAGGTATTTGTAGAGCGCAAACAGGTTCCGCAGCGCTAGTGTTAAAGAGTAGCATTTTATAATATTTCAGTGGGGGCATTTGATGGACTGGTAGGGCTCCTGTCTGAACCCTGCCTTTTAAGGTTGCTGTACAGGCTAGGCTTAGATGCCTAGCAGTATAGCTTTTAATTTTTATTTTATATATATATATATATATATATATATATATATATATATATATATATATATATATATATATATATATATATATATATATATATACTGTATATGATAAGTATTAGTTCTGCACATATAATTTAATAAAAAAAAATATTTGCAGTGGGGGTTCCATGGGCTCCTGACTGTTTGCTCTATATACTCTGCTTTGTCGTCTAGATCTATAATTGAGTAGCTTTTTCTTTTGGGCCAAAATATATAAAAGCAATAATTTCTCAGTCACTGGCATGCCTGTTGACAATACTGTTAGTAGTATACTTACACTTCATTTAATTGAAATAATATTTGTTATTGCAGTGGGGGCACTGTGTGTCGTCTTGCGCTAAAGCAATGTACATTTTTCATTTCTGTCTAAAATATATGATAACAATAATTATAATTTCACAGTGGCTGGATATTGCATATAGTGCATGCATATAGGTTTTATATAGTGCTACAGCTATAATTCATGTAAGTTATAGGAGGGGCATTCTACTTACTATAACTACTATACTGAGTGGGCTCCTGCCTTGCCATTCTCTTTGGAAGGGATTTAGTCCAATATTTCACAGTACACAAATCCCATAAATCCCCTTTTTGTGTGTCAGAGATACAAACAACAAACAACTAGTAGCAATTATATTATTCTGCCATAAGATTGTTAGTCAGTCAGAGGGTACTATGTTTCTTGCTGGTACCACTACAACCAGCACCGTCACTATCAGTGCAGGGTCCGTGCCTGCCTCAACTTGTCTAATGAGCGGAAGGGGGACAACTTTAAGCACTGCTGCCTCTGCTTCACAGAATCAAATATAATTTTCAAGGCCATTGTCTGCTGCTCTGACTCAAACATCTAGAGAAGCTGTGGCAGCATCAGCAGGGTCATCTTCAGCATCTGCTTTAGCATGCAATCCCATATCCACCAGGAGTAGGAGACATGCAGGGTCCACCACTACCATGACTAGTAGCAGAGCATCAGTAACAGTAAGGGTCATCTAAGTTCACCCATAAAACAAAAGCGGACAGTGAGGGGATCTAAAGGTATAGATGCTTAATTGACATTGTTTGGCTCCAAGCCTAGTAGTAGAATTGGGTGGGGGTCCAAGATTACCTCAGTCTCCGTGTATACATCAGCTCTTTAGTCTACTTCTAAAAACACTTGCACCAGTGTTTGCCCCAGTGCCACCTACCATCAGTTCTACCACCGCCAGTTCCACCACCCTCCTGATTACTTCCATGTTTTATAGCAGCAGCCTGGGGGGGTATCAGAATCTGAAACTCTGTCTTTGAGCAACCACTACAGCAGCAGGACAGACGCTGCAGGAGTAGTAGATTATCTCATTGTGTCAAGCAGTCAAGGAGAAGTTGGAAGTATTGAGCAGGTTTCCCCAGTGTCTGTTTCAGGTGAAGAGGATATTACTGTGACTCCCAACATGCCTGCTATTGCCTTTACTCTGGACCAGGAGGAACTTGATTACGAACTGAGGAGGAAAAGATTCCACCACAGAGTCCATGCATGATGGGCAGCAGTACAACTTTCTCCCCACTTTTAGGCCAGCAGTTTCCACCTGCATTTTCTCTCTCTCTATCACTACCATCATCTACAGTTGTAGAACAGCAATTTCCTACAAAAGCCTCACCCAATACCCATGTTGCCAATTCCACTAATAGTAAAATATCCTTCAGTACTTGCAGCCCTAGCAGTTCCACCATTACCACTAGTAGTTCCACCAGTAGGAGAGGAAAAGTGTTCCAGAGAGAATTAGCTGTGCCACATCTAAAATCACTGGGAAGGAGACCTCCACAGTAGTAGAAGTACAGGCAGAGGCAGCAACTGCTTCACGTCGTTCAAAGGTGTGGGGCCACTTTGCCAGGTTTGGAGAACTGCATCAAACCGCTAAAATGTGTGGGACCACTTTGCCAGCATTGGAGAAATGGAGATGTGCACTAAGGTAAGTGCAAATTGTGTTGAAAAGAAGTTAGCTATGGGAAATTGTTGGGTCATCTCACCAGCTCTGGGATGAACCAACATCTCTACACAAGGCTGTATTATTGAGGGAAGAAGGTGAGAGTCAGCTACAGCAGCAACAGCACAACAATATCCTTATCATAATGAGCAATACCACCTACTAGGAGCTGCATTACCAGTAGTAGTCAAGACAGGAGGCACAATATTGATGGCAGCCAGCAGAGTCAGAAACCATTTTCAACATTTCAATGATATGTTCAGCCCACCCTAGAAGCTTTTGGGATTTTACTCTAGTGAGATGTCAAGGCTGCAGTCAAATAAATTAACCCGTCTGGTAACTGTCGGAAGGGCATCCTTCACCGTGCTTGAAGGGGAGTCAGCTGATGGAGTCAGTTGCTCCCCAGTGCCACCTCCATTAAGGCATCACTTTCAGCAGGAGTATAATCCCCTCAATCTACCAATTCTGTGTTAGAGGATTTGGCGAAATCTGCTGGACAGTCGGAGCACTTTACCACCAACTTATGGAGTGTTTATACTTATACTGTGCTTGTTTACTGAGCATGTCTGTATATAACACACACACTAGAGATCAGTACTATGTATTGTCATATATATGTATTGTTATATAGTATTGTTCTTGTTTACTGAGCATGTCTGTATATTGGGAAATAGTTTTGTGCTTGTGTAATAATATCATTGTAAGGAAAAGAACATAACTAGCTATGATCAGATCATTTCATATTTAAACTGAGCTCACATAACTATAGCAATTCTAAAACCTCAATTACCCAAGTTAAACATTTTTAAAGAGGCCGAAATTTGTTTTCAAAATAGAAAAGTAAAACATGTGTTTAAAAAAAAAAGTTTTGTACTGTATTAGAATTCGCTATTTAATTGTCCTCATGTAAAGTATAGGGAGAGTGCAGAGAACAGACACTTAAAGGGACATAGTACCCAGACGCTAAATGACTTGCAAGTGATGCAGCACAGCTGTAAAAAGCTGACAAGAAAATATCACCTAAACATCTCTATGCAAAAAAGAAAGATATTAGTGAGTGCTCTGTACCAGTTAGCATCAGCAGTGCTGATGTCATGTTTTTCTTTACTGTGATCTCAAGTAAACTTGTGCGCAGCAAAAAAAATTTGTTTTGGTTCGTTTCGGATCAATTCGGATGTTTTCGAATTTCGTTTTTGGATCGATTCGAATTCGGATACATTCGAATGCATTCGTTTCGGATTCATTCGGATTCATTCGGATTCGAATAAATTCGGATGTATTCGGTTCGGATTCGATTCGTAAATTCGGAAGTTCGGTATGTGTTAGGTGGGATGTGCTGTGTATTAGACTAGTATTATGTACTGTAATATTAGGTGTAACCCATAGCAGAGTGATATAACCTAATATACAGTACAATACTAGTGTAATTGTGATTAGTCCATGGCCATCCGAATGTTACGAATAAATCCGAACTAATTCAGATTTATTCGTTAGATTCGGTGCTACGGTAATTCGGAAATTCGAATCAATCCGAATCTCCGAATTTGACAAATTCGTCCGAATTTAAATTCAGAACGAAATGAAACACACATGTCTAATCTCAAGAGATTTCATAGTAAACTTCCTTAAACTGCATGGGAAAATAACATGACTGTGCAGCACATGCCAGATGCACGCTCCCTATCAAGTCCTGGGACTAGAACCCCCATTGGCTGTTGAAAATCCCTTTACAGTGGGAAGTAGCTAATAAGGAAATTTTGAGGTACAATATTTTCCTTTTTACATACAGATGTTACAGCTATGCTGCATCACTTTCATGTGTTTCAACATTTTGGTATAATGTCCGATTAAACACCACTCAATAACAAGTTTTGCTTTTTACTGTCTCACCCGCTGTGTCATCTATATAAGTAGCATTAGTAAGTGGTGCTTGACTATTTGTTTAGGTCAATATATATTGTGTGAGATGAAGGGGGGTAGTTATCAAGCCGTCTACTTTTCTGGCTTCGCCGGCCCAATACGTCCGCCTAAGCTCGCCTACCTTCGCCGCCGCGGACCTGAAAAAATACGCCTAAGTTATCAAATAAAGCTGTCAAAAAGCCGCGGGGCGATGAGCAGCGGACTGTGACAGTTATCACTCATCCGATCTCGCTGCCCTTCGGCTTTTTCCCAGCTTTATTGCTAGCCTGTCACTAAGCACTCACACTAAACTGCACTGTTCTACCCCCTATACCGGCGCCCCCCGGAGCCCCCCGCAACTAAATAAAGTTACTAACCCCTAAACCGCCGCTCCTAGACCCTGCCGCAACTCTTATAAATGTATTAACCCCTAAACCGCCGCTCCTAGACCCTGCCGCAAGTCTTATAAATGTATTAACCCCTAAACCGCCGCTCCCGGACACCGCTGCCACCTACATTATACCTAGTAACCCCTATCCTGCCCCCCCTATACCGTCGCCCTCTATTATAAAATTATTAACCCCTATCCTGCTGATCCCGCACCTCTCCGCAACTAAATAAATAGTTTAACCCCTAAACCGCCGCTCCATGAACCCGCCGCAACCTATATTAAACCTATTAACCCCTATCCTGCCCCCCCTACACCGTCGCCACCTATAATAAATTTATTAACCCCTAATCTGCCCCCCCTACACCGTCGCCACCTACAATAAATTTATTAACCCCTATCCTGCCCCCCACTACGCCGCCGCCACTGTAATAAAATGATTAACCCCTAAACCTAAGTCTAACCCTAACCCTAACGCCCCCCTAACTTAAATATTAATTAAATAAATCTAAATAAATTAACTCTTATTAACTAAATGAATCCTATTTAAAACTAAATACTTACCTTTAAAATAAACCCTAATATAGCTACAATATAAATAATAATTATATTCTAGCTATCTTAGGATTTATATTTATTTTACAGGTAACTTTCAATTTATTTTAACCATGTACAATAACTATTAAATAGTTATTAACTATTTAATAGCTTACCTAGCTAAAATAAAGAGAAATGTACCTGTGAAATAAATCCTAACCTAAGTTACAATTACACCTAACACTACACTATACTTTAATAAATTATTCCTATTTAAAAATAAATACTTACCTGTAAAATAAACCCTAAGATAGCTACAATGTAATTAATAATTATATTATAGCTATCTTAGGATTTATATTTATTTTACAGGTAACTTTGTATTTATTTTAGCTAGTTAGAATAGTTATTAAATAGTTATTAACTATTTAATAACTACCTAGCTAAAAGAAATACAAAATTACCTGTAAAATAAATCCTAACTTAAGTTACAATTAAACCTAATACTACACAATCATTAAATTAACTAAATAAACTACCTACAAATAACTACAATTAAATACAATTACATAAACTAACTAAAGTACAAAAAATAAAAAAAGCTAAGTTACAAAAAATAAAAAATTAAGTTACAAACATGTTAAAAATATTACAACAATTTTAAGCTACTTACACCTAATCTAAGCCCCCTAATAAAATAACAAACCCCCCAAAATAAAAAAAATCCCTACCCTATTCTAAATTAAATAAATTTCAAAGCTCTTTTACCTTACCAGCCCTTAAAAGGGCCATTTGTGGGGGCATGCCCCAAAAAGTTCAGCTCTTTTGCCTGTAAAAGAAAAATACAACCCCCCCCAACATTAAAACCCACCACCCACATACCCCTAATCTAACCCAAACCCCCCTTACAAAAACCTAACACTAATCCCCTGAAGATCATCCTACCTTTAGTTGTCTTCACTCAGCCGAGCCACCGATGGAACTGAAGAGGACATCCGGAGCGGAAGAAGTTAATCCTCCAAGCGGCACTGAAGAAATCTTCCATCCGATGAAGTCATCATCCAGGCGGCGCTGAAGAAGTCTTCGATCCGGCCGATGTCATCTTCAAAGAGGCGCTGAAGAGGTCTTCTATCCGGGCGAAGTCATCTTCCAAGCCGGGTCTTGAATCTTCCTTCCGCCGACGCGGAACCACCTTCTTCACCG
Organism: Bombina bombina; assembly: GCF_027579735.1. Classification (NCBI taxonomy): domain Eukaryota; kingdom Metazoa; phylum Chordata; class Amphibia; order Anura; family Bombinatoridae; genus Bombina; species Bombina bombina. The sequence continues at coordinate 307,108,841 of NC_069505.1, read as the reverse complement.
TCGGACTACGACGAATGACGGCTCCTTTAAGGGACGTCATCCAAGATGGCGTCCCCTCAATTCCGATTGGCTGATAGGATTCTATCAGCCAATCGGAATTAAGGTAGGAAAATCTGATTGGCTGATGGAATCAGCCAATCAGATTCAAGTTCAATCCGATTGGCTGATCCAATCAGCCAATCAGATTTTTCCTACCTTAATTCCGATTGGCTGATAGAATCCTATCAGCCAATCGGAATTGAGGGGACGCCATCTTGGATGACGTCCCTTAAAGGAGCCGTCATTCGTCGTAGTCCGTCGGTGAAGAAGGTGGTTCCGCGTCGGCGGAAGGAAGATTCAAGACCCGGCTTGGAAGATGACTTCATCGGATGGAAGATTTCTTTAGCGCCGCTTGGAGAATTAACTTCTTCCGCTCCGGATGTCCTCTTCAGTTCCATCGGTGGCTCGGCTGAGTGAAGACGACTCAAGGTAGGATGATCTTCAGGGGATTAGTGTTAGGTTTTTGTAAGGGGGGTTTGGGTTAGATTAGGGGTATGTGGGTGGTGGGTTTTAATGTTGGGGGGGGGTTGTATTTTTCTTTTACAGGCAAAAGAGCTGAACTTTTTGGGGCATGCCCCCACAAATGGCCCTTTTAAGGGCTGGTAAGGTAAAAGAGCTTTGAAATTTATTTAATTTAGAATAGGGTAGGGATTTTTTTTATTTTGGGGGGGTTTGTTATTTTATTAGGGGGCTTAGATTAGGTGTAAGTAGCTTAAAATTGTTGTAATATTTTTAACATGTTTGTAACTTCATTTTTTATTTTTTGTAACTTAGCTTTTTTTATTTTTTGTACTTTAGTTAGTTTATGTAATTGTATTTAATTGTAGTTATTTGTAGGTAGTTTATTTAGTTAATTTAATGATAGTGTAGTATTAGGTTTAATTGTAACTTAGGTTAGGATTTATTTTACAGGTAATTTTGTATTTCTTTTAGCTAGGTAGTTATTAAATAGTTAATAACTATTTAATAACTATTCTAACTAGCTAAAATAAATACAAAGTTACCTGTAAAATAAATATAAATCCTAAGATAGCTATAATATAATTATTAATTATATTGTAGCTATCTTAGGGTTTATTTTACAGGTAAGTATTTATTTTTAAATAGGAATAATTTATTAAAGTATAGTGTAGTGTTAGGTGTAATTGTAACTTAGGTTAGGATTTATTTCACAGGTACATTTCTCTTTATTTTAGTTAGGTAAGCTATTAAATAGTTAATAACTATTTAATAGTTATTGTACATGGTTAAAATAAATTGAAAGTTACCTGTAAAATAAATATAAATCCTAAAATAGCTAGAATAGAATTATTATTTATATTGTAGCTATATTAGGGTTTATTTTAAAGGTAAGTATTTAGTTTTAAATAGGATTCATTTAGTTAATAAGAGTTAATTTATTTAGATTTATTTAATTAATATTTAAGTTAGGGGGGCGTTAGGGTTAGGGTTAGACTTAGGTTTAGGGGTTAATAATTTTATTACAGTGGCGGCGGCGTAGTGGGGGGCAGGATAGGGGTTAATAAATGTATTATAGGTGGCGACGGTGTAGGGGGGGCAGATTAGGGGTTAATAAATTTATTATAGGTGGCGACGGTGTAGGGGGGGCAGGATAGGGGTTAATACATTTAATATAGGTTGCGGCGGGTTCAGGGAGCGGCGGTTTAGGGGTTAATACATTTATTATAGTTGCGGTGGGCTCCGGGAGCGGCGGTTTAGGGGTTAATATGTATAGAGTAGCTTGCGGTGGGCTCCGGGAGTGGCGGTTTAGGGGGGTAATAACTTTATTTAGTTGCGGCGGTGTAGGGGGGGGTCAGATTAGCGGTGTTTAGACTCGGGGTACATGTTAGGGTGTTAGGTGTAGACAGCTCCCATAGGAATCAATGGGATGTCTGTCAGCAGCGAACTTGTACTTTCGCTATGGTCAGACTCCCATTGATTCCTATGGGATCCGCCACCTCCAGGGGTGGCGGTTTGAAAACCAGGTACGCTGGGCCGTAAAAGTGCCGAGCGTACCTGCTAGTTTTTTGATAACTAGCAAAAGTAGTGAGATTGTGCCGCACTTGTGTGCGGAACATCTGGAGTGACGTAAGAATCGATCTGTGTCGGACTGAGTCCGGCGGATCGAAGTTTACGTCACAAAATTCTACTTTTGCTGGTCTCGAGCCTTTGATAACTAAGGCGAATCAGCCTCGCCACAAATACGCTGCGGAATTCCAGAGTATTTGAGGTTGACGGCTTGATAACTAGGCCCCGAAGCGCTTAGGGAAAAAACTTATGTCGCTCTAAAACACAGGTGTGCTAGCCCACCTTAGATATAGGAAATGCGCAAATAAAAAAACACAAAGAATACCAGTTATTGTGAAGCCTCAGAGAAAGTTTATTTACATTCAATCCGGTCTTTTTTTAAACAGTTTGCTACTGCAGTATTTACCAATCGTTTAGACATTTAGTCATCTAACAGGCTGTTTACATATGATTGTTATCGGATATAATTTTTTCTGCATTTAATGTTGTTTTAGAGTGCATTTATTTAATTCACTGCTTTTTAGAAGAACTAGGTTGTATTTAATTTTTTAAAACCCAGATTGATTGGACACCGGTGTCTTAACACATTAGTCAAATTAATTTCTTAAACGTTTGATTCTTAGTAGTATTATGAACAATTTTGAGAGTCTTTTACACATATGTATTATTAAAAATTTTTTATGAACAGTAAAAACCTGCAGCAACTTGCATTTTAATAAAAAATGTATAATCTATTTCTAATACCATTTTATAGAAAGTATTCTCATGAGCTTTGTACCACTAGAAATCAGTTTAAACGGTTTAACTATCTAAATTAAATTTAATATTCTTGTTGGAGTTATATATTTAAATTCAATATTATATTTGCCAGATAACCTTTGGCGCCGCCTCCACCCCTTGTAGAAAAATCCCCTAATCTAATTGCACATGTTGTGAGAAGTGCAGTTAGGAGGTTGGCAATTCTGGTTTAACTTACTCTCAGTCCACACTGACCCTGTATCTAGTTTTGCAAATAAAATATGTGTAAAAAGCGCCAAAAAAGTAGTATACTGTATTAAAAAGAGGAAATTAAATAACAACATAAAATATAAATTGAGTATCTATAGGTCCCTAGTTAGGGGATCAGGTACAATAAGGTAAATAATATAGATATACAGTAAAATGCGCGATTAAAATATAAAATCCAAAATAAATAAAAAGTCCTCTAAGAAATGTGAAACTCTGTAAGGTGCACCTTAAGAGAAAAAGAATCGACTAAGGTTCCATTCAAAGCGGTATGTAATAAGACGTGTATGGAGTATTCCAAAGATGGCGTGTTCCAAATGGTGATGGTGATGAGTGTTCAAACATGGAAAAGTGCTCCAAAATGTAGAAAAAAATTATAGAAAAATAGTAAAAATGTGTGGAGTGATAACAAACCGTCAAAAGACTCAAAAATAAAATAAATTAAAAAATAAAAATAAAAAATAAAATATAAAACTGTGTAAAAATGTGTAAACAACTCCAAGATTATAAGAAAGTGAGTCAATGAAAAATTAGGTGATACCAAAAGAAGTTATTATGAGAGTTATCCTTAGGTAATAATCCCTTTGTGGGGTGGTGAATTCCTCTTAAGTGATGAGTCGTACTTTCTTGCTAATAACCTGTAAAACATATAGCAAAATAGTGCAATATAGCTAAAAACAATGGTCAAAGAATGAAATAAGGCTTACCAAAGACTGTCTACACGTTTCGGCCCTCAATAGTGGGCCTTTATCAAGACTCACCCACTGTTGAGGGCCGAAACGCATTGACAGTCTTTAGTAAGCCTTATTTCATTCTTTGACCATTGTTTTTAGCTATATTGCACTATTTTGCTATATTTTTTACAGGTTATTAGCAAGAAAGTACAACTCATCACCTAAGAGGAATTCACCACCCCAATAGATACAAAAAATAAAAAATGAGAATAAGTAAACCCATAAAGGGAATAACAAGATTAGATTATGATGGCAATATAATATATTATTCACAAGCTTCTATCATGGTGTGGGGGTAATAAAATCGGACATTGATTAACCTACTAGTATCAGATTTATCACCTCTGAACAGATGGAATTAGAATACTATTGATCCATACTCCAATAATACATAATCTCATGTCTATAAATTATTGGAAAGCTGCTAAATCTACATTCATATTAAGACCAAGTGGATGTAATGTCTGGAGTTTATGGATCCAATAAGTCTCTCTTTTGTCTTAAACTAAAAAAACGATTATAAAAATCTGACCTGGGAATGTGTTCAATTGGTGTAATTTTAAAACAATCCATTCTGCCATTATGTTTAAAATGGCAGTGTCGGGGTACACTGTGTGATTTAAAATTATTTTTAATATTGTGATAATCTTCCGACCATCTTATACTAAGGCGCCTACAGGTACGCCCTATATATTGGCAAAGGTATATCACATAGTTGGATGCGCAGGACATATTACTCCCCATAAAGTATGTTTTTTTGGTAACATTTGACTGAAAGGAATTATGTGTAATATGATCACACATTTTACACTTACACATTTTACACTTTTTATTTTTACATTTATAGCATCCTTTTTTAGATATTTTTATATTTTTATTTGTATTGCTATTGTTTCTATTATTATTAACCAAGGTACCAAGATGAGATTCTTTTTTATTTTTAACCACTTTACTTGGTGCTAAAATACTTTTTAAATTAGGCGCCTTTTTATACACTACTGTGGTTTTTGTTTCAATCAAATTCCCTAGTATTGGATCCTTGATAAGGATACTCCAATGTTTATTAATGATTTGTTTAATCAAATTATAATTACAATTATATTGTGTGATGAACATAGAGCGGTTTTTCACATTATTTCTGATTTATTTTGTTTTATTATGAAAATATAGGCTTCTATCATCAAATTTTGCCCTTTAATAACCACTGTCAATGATATGTTTGGGAGATTTGGAATCTTTCTTTTAAAACCTTACTCTGTATCTCATAATCTAAGACCGTACTACAATTCCTACGCACATGTTTAAATTGCCCATAGGGCACATTTCTTTTCCATGGATAGTAATGGTTGCTAGTAAAATCGAGATAGCTATTGCAATCTACCGCCTTGAAATGGGTATTAGTGAGACACAGACAGTGGTAAACAGAGTTCAGGATGGTGCTCTCACTTATGTGTGAAGAGGCTGTTTCCATTGGGCAGAGGGTATTATACCAGTCACCTGTATGATTAAATAGTTCAGGGTGAACGTTTTAATATCAAGAAATTATATTTATTATGTCCTTAGTATATAGAAGAGTTCATAAAGCCATGGGTCAGGTTCCATTCTGCACTGAAAGAGACAAATAGGCTTATTCATTTGTATTCCCTAATCCTTCTTTCCCTTTGGGATCTGAAGCTCCCTTTCAGTATTGTTATTTTCAAATCCTGGAAGTTGATTTGGTTTGTTGAAACGTCTACCTACTAGTTTATCCATTGTGTTCTTGGTGATTGTGAATCGGTGGAGATTCATTCTTTTCCTGAGTTGTTGATCTGTTTCTCAAATGTAGTGTCTCCCATTTGTGCATTTGTTACATGCTGTGAGGTACACCACATTTGATGATGAGCAAGTAGAAAAAAAACCTGGATTTTGTATTCCTGTTCTGTGCTGGGTAGTGGGATGACCTCTGTTGCTAGAATGTGAGGGCAGGTTTTTCATCACTTTTGGTTGCAGGGAAATGTGCCATTTTGTGTGGGGTGTGAAAGTGGGCTTTTGATTAAAAAAAATTAAGGTTTGGGGGTTGCCTGTACGAGAGTAGGGGTGGGTCTGGGAATATTTATTTAAGTTGTCTGTCCTTGTGTAGAGTTGGATGTAAGTCTCTGGGAATTTTTCTAATAATATTTTATTGTGGGTTATAGGTTATAACAAGAGGTACCCTCTTATTCTTCAGTGTTGGTCTCCTTTGCAAGTGTTTGTCCCTGGGTATTTTGGTGGCTCTGTGACCTTGCTTCTCTATTATCCTTGGTTCCTGAATACATTTTTAAAGTGATTTTAGATGTGAATCTGTAAGTTTTGTTTGAGCAGATGTGGTTGTATTGTATGGCTTGGCTGTAAATGATTATTATAATTATTATAGGTTATTTGTAGAGCACCAACACATGGGGTGTTTGGTGTGTTTTGGATGGAAGCTGTCATATCTTAGATATGAGGGACAGTCTGTGGGTTTGTGATAAATGGAAGTATGTATGGTATATTGTTCTTAATGTACAATGTACAATGAATGTGTGTGGTGGAGTGGTTTATGGAGAGTTTGATAGTGGGATGGAATTCATTAAATCTTTTGTGGAAATGAATTAAAGGGACATTCCAGTCAAAATTTAAATGCGCATAGATGAATAACACCTTTGAATAGAAACATATTTGCAATTTGCAATATATATATATATATATATATATATATATATATATATATATATATATATATATATATATATATTGGCAAAAATGCTTCTAGCAAAAGTTATCACTGTTTTAGTGTTAGCATTTTTCTCTCCGTGTGACTCATAGCTAGATATTCACAGTGCTCCAGCATTTTAAATATTGCAGCTGCTCAGTGCACCAGTGGGGCTTGCATCATGTCAGCAATTAACAAATTGAGTGATTACCATATAGTACAAACAGCTTAGGCTCTCTGAGCAAGTGCTGTGAGCAAAATGCTGGTGCATGGTGCATACTTTAATACACTTTTGAAAAAGCTATAACTTTTATTAGAAGCATTTTTGCTAGCACATGTATATTACAAATATGTTTCTATTCAAAACTGAAATGCATCCATGTAGAATTCAATTGTGGCTGGAATACTTGCTGTCCTTATTAATAGAATGTCCTCAATGTAGCAGAAGTATACCTGGGGTCTTATGTTGCAGGTTGATAGAATTATTTGCGAGGTTTGCCATGAATATGTTAGCATACTGAGAAGCCATTCTTGTTCCCATAGCTGTCCCTATCTTCTGGAGGTAAATATCCTCCCCAAATGTAAAGTAGGTGTAGTTGAGTATACATTTTATCAGTTGTGTAACACACTCTGAAGGTAGGTCATTTTGGTGTAAAAATTTCTTGCATGCTGCCAGGACATCTTGGTGAGGGATATTGGTATACAGCGCTTTAACATTTGTGTGGGATTTCCACAGCGCTGCCATTACAAGTTTTGCGGTGAGGCTAAAAAGCTTGCGTTACATCCTATACCGACAAGATCTGTTTCACAATCTGAGAGCAGTAGTTTACGCAACAAAACTGTTACATAAAACTCATAACTAAACTGTTACAAAGTAAACTAACACCAATTAACCCCTAAACAGAGGCTCTCCCGCATCGCAAACACTAAATTAAACTTATTAACCCCTAATCAGCCGCTCCTGACATCGCCACCACTAATAAAATGTATTAACCCCTATTCTGCCGCTCCCCGACATTGTCACCACTATACTATAGTTATTAACCCATATTCCGCTGCACCCAAACATCACCCACACTATAATAAAGATATTAACCCCTATTCCGCCGCTCCCTACCTCTAAATAAAGTTATTAACCCCTAAACCTATTGCCTCCCACATCACTACCACTAAATAAATGTTTTAACCCCTAAACCACCAACCCCCACATTGCCAAAAACTAAATTAAACTATTAACCCCTAAACCTAACAATCCCCTAACTTTAAATTCAAATTACAAGATCTGTATCTTAAAATAAATAAAAACTAACCTGGGAAATTAAAAAAACTTTTTGGGGCAATTGGCTGTTCAAATCAGCTAATATGATGAGAGCTACTGAAATTCTATTGGCTATCAGCCAATAGAATGAATTTTAGTAGCTCTCATCCAGCCTTTTGAAAAGGCTCTCTTGCATTAAAGATTCGGTATACGGCGGCAAGCGTATGAAGAGGATGCTCTGCACCAGATGTCTTCAGGATGGACCCACTCCGCGCCGCCGGGATGAAGATAGAAGATGCCGCCTGGATGAAGATAGAAGATGCCGCCTGGATGAGGAGGGATGTCTGGACTTCAAAAACTGTAAGTGGATCGTCGGGGGTTAGTGTTAGGTTTTATTTAAACTTTTTTTGGGTGTTTTAGATTAGGGTTTTGCGGTTTCTTAAAAGAGCTAAATGCCCTTTTAAGGGCAATGAAAAAAGATCTGAAATTTCTTTAGAGCAATGCCCTACAAAAGGCCCTTTTAAGGGCTATTGGTAGTTTATTGTAGGCTAGGGGTTTTTTTTATTTGGGGGGGGCTTTTTATTTTGATAGGGCTATTAGATTAGGTGTAATTGTTTTAATTTTGGAAAATTTTGTTTGTTATTTTTCGTAATTTAGTGTTTGTTATTTTCTGTCATTCAGTATTTTTTTATTTTTTTGTAATTTAGTATTTTTTATTTTTTGTCGTAGATTTTTTTTTTTAGTAGTGTTAGTTTTTTTTAATTTGTAATTTAATTATTTAATTGATAGTTATTTTAAAATAAATTTATTTTGGTGGCGGCGATGTCGGGAGCGGCAGATTAGGGGTTAATAACATTATGTAGGTGTCGGTGAGGGGGCAGCAGATTAGGGGTTAATAGATTTATTTTGGTGTCGGCAATGTCAGGGGCAGCAGATTAGGGGTGTTTAGACGTTGGGTTTATGTTAGGGTGTTAGGTTTAAATGTTACTTTTTTTCCCCCATAGACATCAATGGGGTTGCTTTACGTAGCTTTTCATTCCGCGATCGCAGATGTTAGTTTTGTTTTTCAAACACTTTCTCCCCATTGATGTCTATGGGGAAAGCGTGCACAAGCACGTCAAAGCAGCACTTGTATTTTGTGCGGTATATAGCTCATCGCCACCATATCACATGCACAAGGCGGATCTTTCAAAACTCGTAATGGCAGCGCTATGAAGGGTGAAATAACACCTTTTGTTGTATTCGTTTTGCACCCTCTATAGCGCAAAATTTGTAATCTAGGTGAGAGAGCCGATAACGTGAGACAGATATGTGCAGCCACCAATCAGCAGCTTGTGAGCCTACCTAGGAATCCCTTTCAACAAAGAGTTGTTACCAAGGCAACAAAATACATTTAGAAAACAGAAGTAAATAGGAAAAAAAAATGTAATTGTATTCTCTATCTGAATCATAAAAGAGACAATTTTGGTTTCACATCCTTTTAACTATTTGATTTCCAGCCCTATAATTTTCCAAAACATAAACATTTATTAGTAGTGATTTACATGATCTATGTTTTTTGTTTTGATATTCAAGTGTAATAAGGTACTGGGAATGTGCTGTGTTTAGTAACTGCATTGGGGTTTTATCTACTAAATGCATTTGTGACTTGTATGTAATGTGATTGCCGATCTTGTGTATTGAGACTTTTGTTTAGGTTGCAGTAGGAAGTTTTCTTTACCCGTTTGTGATTTTTACACAATGGCACAGTAACATAATGACAAAGTAACACAATGACTCAATGACAAAGGTATAGAAAGACACAGTAACACAATGACACAAGGACAAAGTGACACAATGACTCAATGAGACAGTAACACAATGACACAATGACAAAGTAACACAATGACTCAATGACAAAGTAGTAGAAAGACACAGTAACACAATGACACTAGGACAAAGTGACACAATGACTCAATGACACAATGACAGAATGACAAAGTAATTGAAAGACACAGTAACACAATGACAAAGTGACACAATGACTCAGTGAAACAGTAACACAATGACTCAATAACAAAGTGACTCAATGACACAGTAACACAATGAATCAATGACACAGTAACACAATGACTCAAAGTCAAAGTAACAGAAAGACACAGTAACACAATGACAGTGACACCATGACACAGTAACATAATTACAAAGTAACACAATGACTCAATGACAAAGTAACAGAAAGACACAGTAACACAATGACAAAGTGACACAATGACTCAATTACACAGTAACACAATGACTAAATTACAAAGTAACAGAAAGACGCAGTAACACAATGACAAAATGACACAATGACTCAATTAAATAGTTACTCAATGACTCAATGATAAAGTGACTCAATGACACAGTAACACAATGACACAATGACAAAGTAACACAATCACTCAATGACACAGTAACACAATGGCTCAATGATACTGTAACACAATGACACAGTAACACAATGGCAAAGTGACACAATGACTCAATGAAACAGTAACAAAATGACTCAATGAAAAAGTGACTCAATGACACAGTAACACAATTGCACAATGACAAAGTAACACAATTACTCAATGGCACAGTAACACAATGACTCAATGACACTGTGACATAATGACTCAATGACACAGTAACACAATGGATCAATGACACAGTAACACAATGACTCAATGACACAGTAACACAATGACACAGTAACACAATGGCTCAATGACACAGTAAAACAATGACACATTAACACAATGACTCAGTGACACAGTAACACAATGATACAGTAACACAATGACACAGTAACATAATGACTCAATGACACAGTAACACAATGGGGCCTATCTATCAAGCTCCGAAAGGTGATACTGTAACACAATGACACAGTAACACAATGGCAAAGTGACACAATGACTCAATGAAACAGTAACAAAATGACTCAATGAAAAAGTGACTCAATGACACAGTAACACAATTGCACAATGACAAAGTAACACAATTACTCAATGGCACAGTAACACAATGACTCAATGACACAGTGACATAATTACTCAATGACACAGTAACACAATGGATCAATGACACAGTAACACAATGACTCAATGACACAGTAACACAATGGCTCAATGACACAGTAACACAATGACACAGTAACACAATGGCTCAATGACACAGTAACACAATGACACAGTAACACAATGGCTCAATGACACAGTAAAACAATGACACATTAACACAATGACTCAGTGACACAGTAACACAATGATACAGTAACACAATGACACAGTAACATAATGACTCAATGACACAGTAACACAATGGGGCCTATCTATCAAGCTCCGAAAGGAGCTTGATGGCCCCTGTTTCTGGCGAGTCTTCAGACTCGCCAGAAACACAAGTTATGGAGCAGCGGTCACAAAGACCGCTGCTCCATAACCCTGTCCACCTGCTCTGAGCAGACAGACAGGAATTGCCACAATTCAACCCAATTGGTTGCGGCTTATTGCTGCCAGCCCATTGGCCGTGAGTCAGCAGGGGGCGGCGTTGCACCAGCAGCTCTTGTGAGCTGCTGGTGCAATGCTGAATATGGAGAGCGTATTGCTCTCTGCATTCAGCGATGTTTTGCGGACCTGATCCGCACTGTCGGATCAGGTCCGTAAGACATTTCTTAAATATGCCTCAAAGGCTCAATGACACAGTAACACAATGGCTCAATAACACAGTAACACAATGACACAGTAACACAATGACTCAATAACACAGTAACACAATGGCTCAATGACACAGTAACACAATGACATAGTAGCACAATGACTCAATGATACAGTAACACAATGGCTCAATGACACAGTAACACAATGGCTCAATGACACAGTAACACAATGACACAGTAACACAATGGCTCAATGACACAGTAACACAATGACACAGTAACACAATGGCTCAATGAGACAGTAACACAATGACACAATGAACAAGTAACACAATGACTCAATGACAAAGTAATAGAAAGACACAGTAACACAGTGACACAAGGACAAAGCAACACAATGACTCAATGACACAGTAATACAATGACTCAATGACACAGTAACACAATCATACAGTAACACAATGGCACAGTGACAAAGTAACACAATGCCTCAATGACACAGTAACACAATGACTCAATGCTAAAGTAACAGAAAGACACAGTAACACAATGACACAATGATAGTGACACAATGACAAAGTAACATAATTACAAAGTAACACAATGACTCAATGACAAAGTAACAGAATGACACAGTAACACAATGACAAAGTGACACAATGACTCAATGAAACAGTTACACAATGACTCAATGACAAAGTGACCCAATGACACCTTAACACAATGACACAATGACAAAGTAACACAATCACTCATTGATACAGTAACACAATGACACAATAACACAATGGCAAAGTGACACAATGACTCAATGAAACAGTAACACAATTGCACAATGACAAAGTAACACAATTACTCAATGACACAGTAACAAAATGGCTCAATGACACAGTAATACAATGACACAGTGATATAATGACTCAATGACACAGTAACACAATAGCTCAATGACAAAGTAACACAATGTCTCAATGAAACAGTAACATAATGACTCAATGACAAAGTAACACAATGGCTCAATGACACAGTAACACAATGGCTCAATGACACAGTAACACAATGATTTAATAAAACAGTAACACAATGGCTCAATGAGACAGTAACACAATGACACAGTAACACAATGACACAGTAACACAATGACTCAATGACACAGTAACACAATGGCTCAATGACACAGTAACACAATAACACAGTAACACAATGGCTCAACGACACAGTAACACAATGACTCAATGACACAGTAACACAATGACACAGTAACACAATGGCTCAATGACACAGTAAAACAATGACACAGTAATACAATGACACATTAACACAATGACTCAAAGACACAGTAACACAGTGACACAAGGACAAAGCAACACAATGACTCAATGACACAGTAATACAATGACTCAATGACACAGTAACACAATCATACAGTAACACAATGGCACAGTGACAAAGTAACACAATGCCTCAATGACACAGTAACACAATGACTCAATGCTAAAGTAACAGAAAGACACAGTAACACAATGACACAATGATAGTGACACAATGACAAACTAACATAATTACAAAGTAACACAATGACTCAATGACAAAGTAACAGAATGACACAGTAACACAATGACAAAGTGACACAATGACTCAATGAAACAGTTACACAATGACTCAATGACAAAGTGACCCAATGACACCTTAACACAATGACACAATGACAAAGTAACACAATCACTCAATGATACAGTAACACAATGACACAATAACACAATGGCAAAGTGACACAATGACTCAATGAAACAGTAACACAATTGCACAATGACAAAGTAACACAATTACTCAATGACACAGTAACAAAATGGCTCAATGACACAGTAATACAATGACACAGTGATATAATGACTCAATGACACAGTAACACAATAGCTCAATGACAAAGTAACACAATGTCTCAATGAAACAGTAACATAATGACTCAATGACAAAGTAACACAATGGCTCAATGACACAGTAACACAATGGCTCAATGACACAGTAACACAATGATTTAATAAAACAGTAACACAATGGCTCAATGAGACAGTAACACAATGACACAGTAACACAATGACACAGTAACACAATGACTCAATGACACAGTAACACAATGGCTCAATGACACAGTAACACAATAACACAGTAACACAATGGCTCAACGACACAGTAACACAATGACTCAATGACACAGTAACACAATGACACAGTAACACAATGGCTCAATGACACAGTAAAACAATGACACAGTAATACAATGACACATTAACACAATGACTCAATGACACAGTAACACAATGATACAGTAATACAATGACACAGTAACATAATGCCTCAATGACACAGTAACACAATGGCTCAATGACACAGTAACACAATGACACAGTAACACAATGTCTCAATAACACAGTAACACAATGGCTCAATGACAAAGTAATATAATGACACAGTAACACAATGACACAGTAACACAATGACTCAATGACACAGTAACACAATGGCTCAATGACACAGTAACACAATGACTCAATAACACAGTAACACAATGGCTCAATGACAAAGTAATATAATGACACAGTAACACAATGACACAGTAACACAATGAATCAATGGCTCAGTGACACAGTAACACAATGACACAGTAACACAATGGCTCAATGACACAGTAACACAATGACACAGTAACACAATGGCTCAATGAGACAGTAACATATTGACACAATGAAAAAGTAACAGAATAACTCAATGACAAAGTAATAGAAAGACACAGTAACACAATGACTCAAGGACAAAATAACACAATGACTCAATGACACAGTAATACAATGACTCAATGACACAGTAACACAATCATACAGTAACACAATGGAACAGTTACAAAGTAACACAATGCCTCAATGACACAGTAACACAATGACTCAATGCCAAAGTAACATAAATACACAGTAACACAATGACACAATGACAGTGACACAATGACACAGTAACATAATTACAAAGTAACACAATGACTCAATGACAAAGTAACAGAAAGACACATTAACACAATGACAAAGTGACAGAATGACTCAATGAAACAGTTACACAATGACTCAATGACAAAGTGACCCAATGACACCTTAACACAATGACACAATGACAAAGTAACACAATCACTCAATGACACAGTAACACAATGACACAATAACACAATGGCAAAGTGACACAATGACTCAATAAAACAGTAACACAATTGCACAATGACAAAGTAACACAATTACTCAATGACACAGTAACACAATGGCTCAATGACACAGTAACACAATGACACAGTGATATAATGACTCAATGACACAGTAACACAATGGCTCAATGACAAAGTACCACAATGTCTCAATGACACAGTAACACAATGACACAGTAACATAATGACTCAATGACAAAGTAACACAATGGCTCAATGACTGAGTAACACAATGGCTCAATGACACAGTAACACAATGATTTAATAACACAGTAACACAATGGCTCAATGACACAGTAACACAATGACTCAATGGCACAGTAACACAATAGCTCAATGATACAGTAACACAATGACACAGTAACACAATGGCTCAATGACACAGTAACACAATTACACAGTAACATAATGACTCAATGACACAGTTACACAATGGCTCGAGGACACAGTAACACAATGACACAGTAACACAATGACTCAATGACACAGTAACACAATGACACAGTAACACAATGGCTCAATGACACAGTAACACAATGACACAGTAACACAATGACTCAATAACACAGTAACACAATGGCTCAATGACACAGTAACACAATAACATAGTAGCACAATGACTCAATGACACAGTAACACAATGGCTCAATGACACAGTAACACAATGGCTCAATGACACAGTAACACAATGACACAGTAACACAATGGCTCAATGAGACAGTAACACAATGACACAATGAACAAGTAACACAATGACTCAATGACAAAGTAATAGAAAGACACAGTAACACAGTGACACAAGGACATTGTGTTACTGTGTCATTGAGTCATTGTGCTACTGTGTCATGGTGTTACTGTGTCATTGAGCCATTGTGTTACTGAGTCATTGTAACACAATGACACAGTAACACAATGGCTCAATGACACAGTAACACAATGACACAGTAACACTGTGTCATTGAGCCATTGTGTTACTGTGTCATTATGTTACTGTGTCATTGAGACATTGTGTTACTGTGTCATTGTGTTACTGTGTCATTGAGTCATTGTGTTACTGTGTCATTGTGTTACTGTGTCATTGAGCCATTGTGTTACTAAGTCATTGTAACACAATGACACAGTAACACAATGACTCAATGACACAGTAATACAATGACTCAATGACACAATAACACAATGACACAGTAACATAATGACACAATGACAAAGAAACACAATGGCCCCTATTTATCAAGCCGTCAACCGCAAATATGCTGGAATTCTGCAGCGTAATTGTTGAGAGCCTGATTCCCCTTAGTTATCAAACCCTACAGACTGGCAAAAGTAGAATTTTGTGACGTAACATATGATCCGCCGGTCTCAGTCCGACACAGATCAATACTTACATCATTACAGATGTTCCGAATTGAAATTTGGCACTATCTGACTAGTTTTGTAAGTTATCAAATATCTACCAGGTACGCTTGCCACTATTCCGGCCCAGCGAACCTGGTTTTCAATCCGCCACCCTGGAGGCGGCCGATGCCATAGGAATCAATGGGAGTCTGAAAGCAGCAAAGCTCATGTTCGCTGCTGCCCGATATCCCATTGATTCCTATGGGAGAATAAATTTACGTTTACACCTAACACCCTAACATGTACCCCAAGTCTAAACACCCCTAATCTGCCGCCCCCTACACTGCCGCCACCTACCTTATACTTATTAACCCCTAATCTGCCGCCAGACACCGCCGACACCTACATAAAGTTATTAACCCCCTATCCCACCGTTCCCGAATCCCACCGCAACTAAATAAAGTTATTAACCCCTAAACCTAACAACCCGCTAACTTTATATTAAATATTAACTCATTTCTATCTTATAATCAATTTAAACTTACCTTTAAAATTACATTAAACTATATTAAATTAATAATTAACCTACCCTATTATAATACAATTACATTAAACTATATTAAATTAATAATTAATCTACCCTAACTGTTACACTAAAACTACATTAAACTAAAATTTAAATTAACTATATTATATATTTAGAAACCTAACCCTACTCAAATAATTTAAATCTACATTAAAAAATTACTGTTACAAAAAACTAACAACTTAGTTACAAAAAATAACAAACACTAAGTTACACAAAAAAATAAACACTAAGTTACAAAAAATAAAAAAGAAATTATCAAAGATTTAAACTAATTACACCTAATCTAAGGGCCCTATGAAATTAAAAATGCCCCCCCAAAATAAAAAACCCTAACCTACAATAAACTACATATAGCCCTTAAAAGGGCCTTTTGCAGGGCATTGCCCCAAAGAAATCAGCTCTTTTACCTGTAAATAAAAAATACAAACAATCCCCCAACAGTAAAAACCACCACCCACACAAGGCTTAGTGCCTTGAGACCCTCACGGGTGATTAGTTTGCGCTCTATAAGTACCCAATAGATAGATAGAGAGAACCCCCCAAATAAAACCCTAACTAAAAAAACCTAAGCCCCCCATTGCCCTTAATAGGGCATTTGAATGGGCTTTGCCCTTAAAAGGGCATTTAGCTCTATTGCACCCAAACCCTAATCTAAAAATAAAACCCACCTAATAAACCCTTAAAAAATCCTAACACTAACCCCTGAAGATCGACTTACAGTTTGAAGATCCGACATCCATCATCCAAGAAGCTGGCAGAAGTCCTCATCGAAGCCGGGAGAAGTCTTCATCCAAGCAGCCGAAGTCTTCATCCAGAAGGCATCTTCTATCTTCATCCATCCGGCGAGGAGTGGGTCCATCTTCAAGACTTCCGGCGCAGAGCATCCTCTTCTTCCGAAGACTCCCGAAGAATGAAGGTTCCTTTAAGTGACATCAATCAGCCAATAGGATTGAGCTTGCATTATATTGGCTGATTGGAACAGCCAATAGAATGCAAGCTCAATCCTATTGGCTGATTGGATCAGCCAATAGGATTGAAGTTCAATCCTATTGGCTGATTCCATCAGCTAATAGGATTTTTTCAACCTTAATTTCGATTGGCTGATAAATTCTATCAGCCAATCGGAATCTAAGGGACGCCATCTTGGATGACGTCACTTTAAGGAACCTTCTTTCGTTGGAAGTCGTCGGAAGAAGAGGATGTTCCACGCCGGCTGTCTTGAAGATGGACCCGCTCCTCGCCGAAATGAATGAAGATAGAAGATGCCGTCTGGGTGAAGACTTCTGCGGGCTTGGATGAAGACTTCGGCCGCTTGGATGAAGACTTCTCCCGGCTTCGATGATGACTTCTGCCGGCTTCTTGGAGGATGGATGTCGGATCTTCAAAACTGTAAGTTGATCTTCAGGGGTTAGTGTTAGGATTTTTTAAGGGTTTATTGGGTGGGTTTTATTTTTAGATTAGGGTTTGGGTGCAATAGAGCTAAATGCCCTTTTAAGGGCCATGCCCATTCAAATGCCCTTTTCAGGGCAATGGGGAGCTTAGGTTTTTTTAGTTAGGGTTTTATTTGGGGGGTTGGTTGTGTGGGTGGTGGGTTTTACTGTTAGGGGGGTTGTTTATATATTTTTTTTACAGGTAAAACAGCTGATTTCTTTGGGGCAATGCCCCGCAAAAGGCCCTTTTAAGGGCTATTTGTAGTTTATTGTAGGTTAGGATTTTTTTATTTGGGGGGGGCTTTTTTATTTTCATTGGGCCCTTAGATTAGGTGTAATTAGTTTAAATCTTTGATAATTTATTTTTTATTTTTTGTAACTTACGGCTAGATTTAGAGTTCTGCGTCCAAAGGGGTGCGTTAGCTATGCATGCTTTTTTTCCCCCGCACCTTTTAAATACCGCTGGTATTTAGAGTTTACAGAAGGGCTGCGTTAGGCTCCAAAAAGGGAGCGTAGAGGCATATTTACCGCCACTGCATCTCTAAATACCAGCGGTGCTTACGGACGCGGCCAGCTTCAAAAACGTGCTCGTGCACGATTCCCCCATAGGAAACAATGGGGCAGTTTGGGCTGAAAAAAAACCTAACACCTGCAAAAAAGCAGCGTTCAGCTCCTAACACAGCCCCATTGTTTCCTATGGGGAAACACTTCCTAAGTCTGCACCTAACACCCTAACATGTACCCCGAGTCTAAACACCCCTAACCTTACACTTATTAACCCCTAATCTGCCGCCCCCGCTATCGCTGACCCCTGCATTACACTTTTAACCCCTAATCTGCCGCTCCGTACACCGCCGCAACCTACATTATACCTATGTACCCCTAATCTGCTGCCCCTAACACCGCCGACCCCTATATTATATTTATTAACCCCTAATCTGCCGCCCCCCAACATCGCCGCCACCTACCTACAATTATTAACCCCTAATCTGCCGACCGGACCTCACCGCTACTATAATAAAGTTATTAACCCCTAATCCACCTCACTCCCACCTCAATAACCCTATAATAAATAGTATTAACCCCAAATCTGCCCTCCCTAACATCGCCGACACCTAACTTCAAGTATTAACCCCTAATCTGCCGACCGGACCTCGCCGCTACTATAATAAATGTATTAACCCCTAAAGCTAAGTCTAACCCTAACCCTAACACCCCCCTAAGTTAAATATAATTTTATTCTAACGAAATAAATTATTTATTATTAAATAAAGTATTCCTATTTAAAGCTAAATACTTACCTGTAAAATAAACCCTAATATAGCTACAATATAAATAATAATTATATTGTAGCTATTTTAGGATTAATATTTATTTTACAGGCAACTTTGTATTTATTTTAACCAGGTACAATAGCTATTAAATAGTTAATAACTATTTAATAGCTACCTAGTTAAAATAATTACAAAATTACCTGTAAAATAAATCCTAACCTAAGTTACAATTAAACCTAACACTACACTATCAATAAATTAATTAAATAAAATACCTACAATTATCTACAATTAAACCTAACACTACACTATCGATAAATTAATTAAATAAAATACCTACAAATAAATACAATTAAATAAACTAACTAAAGTACAAAAAATAAAAAAGAACTAAGTTACAAAAATAAAAAAATTATTTACAAACATTAGAAAAATATTACAACAATTTTAAGCTATTTACACCTACTCTAAGCCCCCTAATAAAATAACAAAGCCCCCCAAAATAAAAAAATGCCCTACCCTATTCTAAAATAAAAATTGAAAAGCTCTTTTACCTTACCAGCCCTTAAAAGGGCCTTTTGCGGGGCATGCCCCAAAGAATTCTGCTCTTTTGCCTGTAAAAAAAAACATACAATACCCCCCCAACATTACAACCCACCACCCACATACCCCTAATCTAACCCAAACCCCCCTTAAATAAACCTAACACTAAGCCCCTGAAGATCTCCCTACCTTATCTTCACCACGCCGGGTATCACCGATCCGTCCACAAGAGGCTCCGAAGTCTTCATCCAAGCCCAAGCTGGGGCTGAAGAGGTCCATCATTGGGCTGAAGAGGTCCATCATCCGGCTGAAGAGGTCCATCATCGGGCTGAAGAGGTCCATCATCCGGCTGAAGTCTTGATCCAAGCGGGGGCTGAAGAGATCAATCATCCGGATGAAGTCTTCTATCAAGCGGCATCTTCAATCTTCTTTCTTCCGGATCCATCTTCATCCCGCCGACGCGGAACTTCCATCCTGGCCGACGACTTCCCGACGAATGATGGTTCCTTTAAGGGACGTCATCCAAGATGGCATCCCTCGAATTCCGATTGGCTGATAGGATTCTATCAGCCAATCGGAATTAAGGTAGGAAAATTCTGATTGGCTGATGGAATCAGCCAATCAGATTTAAGTTCAATCCGATTGGCTGATCCAATCAGCCAATCAGATTGAGCTCGCATTCTATTGGCTGATCAGAACAGCCAATAGAATGCGAGCTCAATCTGATTGGCTGATTGGATCAGCCAATTGGATTGAACTTGAATCTGATTGGCTGATTCCATCAGCCAATCAGAATTTTCCTACCTTAATTCCGATTGGCTGATAGAATCCTATCAGCCAATCGGAATTCGAGGGACGCCATCTTGGATGACGTCCCTTAAAGGAACCGTCATTCGTCGGGAAGTCGTCGGCCAGGATGGATGTTCCGCGTCGGCGGGATGAAGATGGATCCGGAAGAAAGAAGATTGAAGATGCCGCTTGATAGAAGACTTCATCCGGATGATTGATCTCTTCAGCCCCCGCTTGGATCAAGACTTCAGCCGGATGATGGACCTCTTCAGCCCGATGATGGACCTCTTCAGCCCGATGATGGACCTCTTCAGCCGGATGATGGACTTCTTCAGCCCGATAATGGACCTCTTCAGCCCCAGCTTGGGCTTGGATGAAGACTTCGGAGCCTCTTGTGGACGGATCGGTGATACCCGGCGTGGTGAAGATAAGGTAGGAAGATCTTCAGGGGCTTAGTGTTAGGTTTATTTAAGGGGGTTTGGGTTAGATTAGGGGTATGTGGGTGGTGGGTTGTAATGTTGGGGGGTATTGTATGTTTTTTTTTACAGGCAAAAGAGCAGAATTCTTTGGGGCATGCCCCACAAAAGGCCCTTTTAAGGGCTGGTAAGGTAAAAGAGCTTTTCAATTTTTATTTTAGAATAGGGTAGGGCATTTTTTTATTTTGGGGGGCTTTGTTATTTTATTAGGGGGCTTAGAGTAGGAGTAATTAGCTTAAAATTGTTGTAATATTTTTATAATGTTTGTAAATTATTTTTTTATTTTTTGTAACTTAGTTCTTTTTTTATTTTTTGTACTTTAGTTAGTTTATTTAATTGTATTTATTTGTAGGTATTTTATTTAATTAATTTATTGATAGTGTAGTGTTAGGTTTAATTGTAGATAATTGTAGGTATTTTATTTAATTAATTTATTGATAGTGTAGTGTTAGGTTTAATTGTAACTTAGGTTAGGATTTATTTTACAGGTAATTTTGTAATTATTTTAACTAGGTAGCTATTAAATATTTATTAACTATTTAATAGCTATTGTACCTGGTTAAAATAAATACAAAGTTGCCTGTAAAATAAATATTAATCCTAAAATAGATACAATATAATTATTTGTTATATTGTAGCTATATTAGGGTTTATTTTACAGGTAAGTATTTAGCTTTAAATAGGAATAATATATTTAATAATAAATAATTTATTTTGTTAGATTTAAATTATATTTAATTTAGGGGGGTGTTAGTGTTAGGGTTAGACTTAGCTTTAGGGGTTAATACAGTTATTAGAGTAGCGGCGAGGGCCGGTCGGCAGATTAGGGATTAATACTTGAAGTTAGGTGTCGGCGATGTTAGGGAGGGCAGATTAGGGGTTAATACTATTTATTATAGGGTTTTTGAGGCGGGAGTGAGGCGGATTAGGGGTTAATACATTTATTATAGTAGCAGTGAGGTCCGGTCGGCAGATTAGGGGTTAATAATTGTAGGTAGCTGGCGGCGACGTTGGGGGGTGGCAGATTAGGGGTTAATAAATATAATATAGGGGTCGGCGGTGTTAGGGGCAGCAGATTAGGGGTACATAGGGATAATGTAGGTTGCGACGGTGTGCGGTCGGCAGATTAGGGGTTAAAAAAAATTATTAGAGTGGCGGCGATGTGGGGGGGACCTCGGTTTAGGGGTACATAGGTAGTTTATGGGTGTTAGTGTACTTTAGAGCACAGTAGTTAAGAGTTTTATGAACCGGTGTTAGCCCAGAAAGCTCTTAACTCCTGGCTTTTCTCTGCGGCTGGAGTATTGTCGTTAGATTTCTAACGCTCACTTCAGCCAAGACTCTAAATACCGGCGTTAGAAAGATCCCATTGAAAAGATAGGATACGCAAATGGCGTAGGGGGATCTGCGGTATGGAAAAGTCGCGGCTGGAAAGTGAGCGTTAGACCCTTACCTACACGACTCTAAATACCAGCGTTAGGACCCCCTAACGCTGGTTTTGACGGCTAACGCAAAACTTTAAATCTAGGCGTTAGTGTTTATTTTTTTGTGTAACTTAGTGCAATGGGTTAGGTTTTTTTTAGTTAGGGTTTTATTTGGGGGGTTGGTTGTGTGGGTGGTGGGTTTTACTGTTAGGAGGGTTGTTTATATATTTTTTTTACAGGTAAAAGAGCTGATTTCTTTGGGGCAATGCCCAGCAAAAGGCCCTTTTAAGGGCTATTTGTAGTTTATTGTAGGTTAGGATTTTTTTTATTTTGGGGGGGCTTTTTATTTTCATAGGGCCCTTAGATTAGGTGTAATTAGTTTAAATCTTTGATAATTTATTTTTTATTTTTTGTAACTTAGTGTTTATTTTTTTGTGTAACTTATGTGTTTGTTATTTTTTGTAACTAAGTTGTTAGTTTTTTGTAAGTTAGTTATTTTTTAGTGTAGATTTAAATTATTTGAGTAGGGTTAGGTTTCTAAATATATAATATAGTTAATTTAAATTGTAGTTTAATGTAGTTTTAGTATAACAGTTAGGGTAGATTAATTATTCATTTAATATAGTTTAATGTAATTTTATTATAAAAGTTAGTGTAGATTAATTATTAATTTAATATAGTTTAATGTAATTTTATTATAATAGTTAGGGTAGGTTAATTATTAGTTTAATATAGTTTAATTTAATTCTAAAGTTAAGTTTAAATTTATTATAAGATAGGGATGAGTTAATATTTAATGTAAAGTTAGCGAGTTGTTAGGTTTAGGGGTTAATAGGTTAATTTAGTTTATGGCGAGGTGGGGGGCTGGCAGTTTAGGGGTTAATAAATTTATGTAGTTGAGGTGGGCTCCGGGAGCGGCGGGTTAGGGGTTAATAAGTATAATGTAGGTGGCGGCGGTATAGGGGGTGGTAGATTATGGGTTAATAACATAATGTAGGTGGCGGCGGTGTAAGGGGCGGCAGATTAGAGGTTAATAAATTTATTAGAGTGGCAGTGGGCTCCGGGAGCGGCAGGATAGGGGTTAATAAGTTTATTAGAGTGGCGGTGGGCTCCGGGAGCGGCGGTTTAGGGTTTAATAACTTTATTTAGTTGCGTCGGGGTCCGTGAACAGCGGGATAGGGGTGAAACAGTGTAGTATAGTGTGGGTGTTTAGTGACAGGGTAGAAATAAAGCTGTGAAAAAGCCGAAGAGCAGCGAGATCGATGACTGTTAATTAACAACAGTCCACTGCTCATCGCCCCGTACTTGGTGCTCGGCTTTTTGACGGCTTTTTTGGTAACTTTGGAGAACGTATTCAGGTCCGCGGCAGCGATGTTAGGCGATGTCAGGCGAGCGTATTGGTGCCGTTGAATGCAAGTAAATTGACGGCTTGATAAGTAGGCCTCAATGACTCAATGACAAA
This sequence comes from Bombina bombina, assembly GCF_027579735.1. Lineage (NCBI taxonomy): Eukaryota > Metazoa > Chordata > Amphibia > Anura > Bombinatoridae > Bombina > Bombina bombina. The sequence continues at coordinate 307,084,840 of NC_069505.1, read as the reverse complement.
GTAACAGAAAGACACAGTAACACAATGACAAAGTGACACAATGACTCAATGACAAAGTGACCCAATGACACAGTAACACAATTACACAATGACAAAGTAACACAATCACTCAATGACACAGTAACACAATGACACAATAACACAATGGCAAAGTGACACAATGACTCAATGACACAATAACACAATGGCTCAATGACACAGTAACACAATGACTCAATGACACAGTGATATAATGACTCAATGAAACAGTAACATAATGACTCAATGACACAGTAACACAATGATTTAATAACACAGTAACACAATGGCTCAATGATACAGTAACACAATGACACAGTAACACATTGACTCAATGACACAGTACCACAATGGCTCAATGGCACAGTAACACAATGACACAGTAACACAATGACTCAATGACACAGTAACAAAATGGCTCAATGACACAGTAGCACAACGACAAAGTAACACAATGGCTCAATGACACAGTAACACAATTACACAGTAACATAATGACTCAATGACACAGTAACACAATGACTCAATGACACAGTAACACAATGGCTCAATGACACAGTAACACAATGACACAGTAACACTGTGTCATTGAGCCATTGTGTTACTGTGTCATTATGTTACTGTGTCATTGAGACATTGTGTTACTGTGTCATTGTGTTACTGTGTCATTGAGTCATTGTGTTACTGTGTCATTATGTTATTGTGTCTTTGAGCCATTGTGTTACTAAGTAATTGTAACACAATGACACAGTAACACAATGACTCAATGACACAGTAACACAATGGCTAAATGACAGAGTAACACAATGACACAGTAACACAATGGCTCAATGACACAGTAATACAATGACTCAATGAAACAATAACACAATGACACAGTAACATAATGACACAATGACAAAGAAACACAATGGACCCTATTTATCAAGCCGTCAAACGCAAATACGCTGGAATTCCGCAGCGTAATTGTTGAGAGCCTGATTCCCCTTAGTTATCAAACCCTACAGACCGGCAAAAGTAGAATTTTGTGGCGTAACATATGATCCACCGGTCTCAGTCCGACACAGATCGATGCTTACATCATTACAGATGTTCCGAATGCAAATTCGACACTATCTGACTAGTTTTGTAAGTTATCAAATATCTACCAGGTACGCTCGCCACTATTCCGGCCCAGTATACCTGGTTTTCAATCCGCCGTCCTGGAGGCGGCCGATGCCATAGGAATCAATGGGAGTCTGAAAGCAGCAAAGCTCATGTTCGCTGCTGCCCGATATCCCATTGATTCCTATGGGAGAATAAAGTTACGTTTACACCTAACACCCTAACATGTACCCCGAGTCTAAACACCCCTAATCTGCCGCCCCCTACACTGCCGCCACCTACCTTATACTTATTAACCCCTAATCTGCTGCCCCGACACCGCCGACACCTACATAAAGTTATTAACCCCCTATCCCACCGCTCCCGAATCCCACCGCAACTAAATAAAGTCATTAACCCCTAAACCTAACAACCGCTAACTTTATATTAAATATTAACTCATCCCTTTCTTATAATCAATTTAAACTTACCTTTAAAATTACATTGAACTATATTAAATTAATAATTAACCTACCCTATTATAATAAAATTACATTAAACTATATTAAATTAATAATTAATCTATCCTAACTGTTATACTAAAACTACATTAAACTAAAATTTAAATTAACTATATTATATATTTAGAAACCTAACCCTACTCAAATTATTAAAATCTACATTAAAAAAATACTGTTACAAAAAAACTAACAACTTAGTTACAAAAAATAACAAACACTAAGTTACACAAAAAAATAAACACTAAGTTACAAAAAATAAAAAAGAAATTATCAAAGATTTAAACTAATTACACCTAATCTAAGGGCCCTATGAAATTAAAAATGCCCCCCTAAAATAAAAAACCCTAACCTACAATAAACTACAAATAGCCCTTAAAAGGGCCTTTTGCAGGGCATTGCCCCAAAGAAATCAGCTCTTTTACCTGTAAATAAAAAAAACAAAAAAAACCCCAACAGTAAAACCCACCACTCACACAAGGCTTAGCACCTTTAGACCCTCACGGGTGATTAGTTTGCGCTCTATAAGTACACAATAGATAGATAGAGAGAACCCCCCAAATAAAACCCTAACTAAAAATACCTAAGCTCCCTATTGCCCTGAATAGGGCATTTGGATGGGCATTGCCCTTAAAAGGGCATTTAGCTCTATTGCACCCAAACCCTAATCTAAAAATAAAACCCACCCAATAAACCCTTAAAAAACGAACGAATGAAGGTTCCTTTAAGTGACATCATCTATCAGCCAATCGGAATTAAGGTTGAAAAAATCCTATTGGCTGATGCTATCAGCCAATAGGATTGAAGTTCAATCCTATTGGCTGATCCAATGAGCCAATAGGATTGAGCTTGCCTTCTATTGGCTGATTGGAACAGCCAATAGAATGCAAGCTCAATACTATTGGCTGATTGGATCAGCCAATAGGATTGAAGTTCAATCCTATTGGCTGATTCCATCAGCTAATAGGATTTTTTCAACCTTAATTTCGATTGGCTGATAGATAAATTCTATCAGCCAATAGGAATCTAAGGGATGCCATCTTAGATGACGTCACTTTAAGGAACCTTCTTTCGTCGGGAGTCGTCGGAAGAAGAGGATGCTCCACGCCGGATGTCTTGAAGATGGACCAGCTCCTTTCCGGATGGATGAAGATAGAAGATGCTGTCTGGGTGAAGACTTCTGCGGGCTTGGATGAAGACTTTGGCCGCTTGGATGAAGACTTCTCCCGGCTTCGATGATGACTTCTGCTGGCTTCTTGGAGGATGGATGTCGGATCTTCAAAACTGTAAGTCGATCTTCAGGGGTTAGTGTTAGGATTTTTTAAGGGTTTATTGGGTGGGTTTTATTTTTAGATCAGGGTTTGGGTGCAATAGAGCTAAATGCCCTTTTAAGGGCAATGCCCATCCAAATGCCCTATTCAGTGCAATGGGGAGCTTAGGTATTTTTAGTTAGGGTTTTATTTGGGGGGTTGGTTGTGTGGGTGGTGGGTTTTACTGTTAGGGGGGTTGTTTATATATATTTTTTTTACAGGTAAAAGAGCTGATTTCTTTGGGGCAATGCCCCGCAAAAGGCCCTTTTAAGGGCTATTTGTAGTTTATTGTAGGTTAGGGTTTTTTTTATTTTTAGGGGGCTTTTTTATTTTCATAGGGCCCTTAGATTAGGTGTAATTAGTTTAAATCTTTGATAATTTATTTTTTATTTTTTGTAACTTAGTGTTTATTTTTTTGTGTAACTTAGTGTTTGTTATTTTTTGTAACTAAGTTGTTAGTTTTTTGTAAGTTAGTAATTTTTTAGTGTAGATTTAAATTATTTGAGTAGGGTTAGGTTTCTAAATATATAATATAGTTAATTTAAATTGTAGTTTAATGTAGTTTTAGTATAACAGTTAGGGTAGATTAATTATTAATTTAATATAGTTTAATGTAATTTTATTATAAAAGTTAGTGTAGATTAATTATTAATTTAATATAGTTTAATGTAATTTTATTATAATAGTTAGGGTAGGTTAATTATTAGTTTAATATAGTTTAATTTAATTCGAAAGTTAAGTTTAAATTTATTATAAGATAGGGATGAGTTAATATTTAATGTAAAGTTAGCGAGTTGTTAGGTTTAGGGGTTAAAAGGTTAATTTAGTTTATGGCGAGGTGGGAGGCTGGTAGTTTAGGGGTTAATAACTTTATGTAGATGCGGTGGGCTCCGGGAGCGGCAGGTTAGGGGTTAATAAGTATAATGTAGGTGGCGGCGGTATAGGGGGTGGCAGATTAGGGGTTAATAACATAATGTAGGTGGCGGCGGTGTAAGGGGCGGCAGATTAGAGGTTAATAAATTTATTAGAGTGGCAGTGGGCTCTGGGAGCGGCAGGATAGGGGTTAATAAGTTTATTAGAGTGGCGGTGGGCTCCGGGAGCGGCGGTTTAGGGTTTAATGCGATGTTAGGCGATGTCAGGCGAGCGTATTGGTGCCGTCGAATGCAAGTAAGTTGACGGCTTGATAAGTAGGCCTCAATGACTCAATGACAAAGTAACAGAAAGACACAGTAACACAATGACAAAGTGACACAATGACTCAATGAAACAGTTACACAATGACTCAATGACAAAGTGACCCAATGACACAGTAACACAATTACACAATGACAAAGTAACACAATCACTCAATAAAACAGTAACACAATGACACAATAACACAATGGCAAAGTGACACAATAACTCAATGAAACAGTAACACAATTGCACAATGACAAAGTAACACAATTACTCAATGACACAGTAACACAATGGCTCAATGACACAGTAACACAATGACTCAATGACACAGTAACACAATGACACAGTGACATAATGACTCAATGACACAGTAACATAATGGCTCAATGACAAAGTAACACAATGTCTCAATAACACAGTAACATAATGACTCAATGACACAGTAACACAATGGCTCAATGATACAGTAACACAATGGCTCAATAACACAGTAACACAATGATTTAATAACACAGTAACACAATGTCTCAATGATACAGTAACACAATGACACAGTAACACATTGACTCAATGACACAGTACCACAATGGCTCAATGACACAGTAACACAATGGCTCAATGACACAGTAACACAATGACTCAATGACACAGTAACACAATGGCTCAATGACACAGTAGCACAATGACACAGTAACACAATGGCTCAATGACACAGTAAAACAATGGATCAATGACACAGTAACACAATGACACAGTAACACAATGGCTCAATGACACAGTAACATAATGACACAATGACAAAGAAACACAATGACTCAATGACACAGTAACACAATGGCACACTGACAAAGTAACACAATGAATCAATGACACAGTAAAACAATAACACAGTAACATAATGACAAAATACCACAATGATTTAAAAGACAAATTAACACAATTACTTAATGACAAAGTAACACAATTAAACAGTAACATAATAACACAATGAATAAATAACACAATGGCACAAGGACACATTAACACAATAGCACAGCAACACAAGGACACATTAACACAATGATTTAATGACAAAGTACCACGACTCAGTGACAGAGTAACACAATAACAATGACACAAAAACACAGTAACATGACTCAGTGGCACAGCAACAAAGTAACACAATGACTCAGTGACACTGTAACACAATAACAATGACACAATAATACAATGACCCAATAACACAATGACACAGTAGCACATTGTATTTATTCACTATTTTACATTGTTTAGTTGGGAGTATTGTACAAAATATTAATCTACTAAAGGTTCCCATCCTGTGGTCTGGCATTCCTGCACAATACATTTCACTACATTTATACAATGGCTTCTGGGCTTGATCTGTGCATGAAGAACAAATCACAGAACTGACAGGCTGTTTGCAAAATCTCTGGGGACAGATGTATAACAGTGAAAAGTATTCTCCTCCCTATGGCCTGTACGTGACACACACAGTATTGTATAAATAAAGCACCAGCCATTGCTAAACTAATGCTGATATGGAAAAAAGAGAAGTGACGGGTTTTTTTACACAAATGTGGGACTTAGAACAAGAATAGATTGTTCCTTATAACTACAAACAGGAAACCTACACACCCTCCTCTGTCTAAACCCCCCATAGCACCAGGGAAAAGAAAAAGGCTTCACTTAAAGGAACACTAAAGTCAAAACTTTAATGAATCAGATAGAGCACAACATTTTATACAACTTTTCAGTTCACTTCCATTAGCTAAATGTGCACAATCTTTTTATATTTACACTTTCCGAGGCACCAGTTTCTACTGAGCATGTGCAAGAATTGAGAGAATATACATATATGCATTTTTTGATTGGGTGATGGCTGTCACATTATATATTTATATTTACACTTTCTGAGGCAGCAGCTCCTACTGAGCATGTGCAAGAATTTTCAGAATATGCATATACGCATTTTGTGATTGGCTGATAGCTGTCACATGATGCAGTGGGAGGGAAAATAGAGCTCACTTTAAAATTTGTCATAAAGAAATCTACTACTCATTTCTAAATTCAAACTAAGTGCTTTTGCATTTTTTTATTATGCATTTACTGATTATGAAATTTGACTGTGTTTAGTGGCCCTTTAACCCATGCATAACTGATCAGGTACCATCAGGCTGCCTGAAGTTGACACCTTATTGTACTATTCTCAACAATATATTTCTCATCATTGTAAACACTGTGACATATTTACATAGTGACATAGTTAAATAGTAACATAGTAGATAAGACAAAGACAAAATGTTCATCAAGTTCAACCTTTACAGATCCCCTTTGATGTCTGTTTTGTAATAAAAACCCCAGATGAACTAACAGTTATGTTCATTGTACGTAATCATTACCTTGGATTCTGTTTTAGCTAAAAGAAATTGAGGAAGATTGAAAAGGTTATAGTAATGAAGAGGGTTCCTTGATTTCTCCTTATGAGGAGCATGCGCCCCATTTGCTTTTAAGTTATTAGGAGCATGAGCCCCATTTGATTTTTGCTTATGAGGAGCATGTGCTCCATTTGATTTCTCCTTATGAGGAGTATGCCCCCCCATTTGATTTCCCATTATTGGGAGTAAGCGCCCCATTTGATTTCTCCTTAGAAGGAGCATGCCCCCCTTTGATTTCTCCTTATAAGGAGCATGCGCCCCATTTGATTTCTCCTTATGAGGAGCAGGTACCCCCTTTGATTTCTCCTTATGAGGAGCATGCACCCCATTTGATTTCTCCTTATGAGGAGCATGCACCCCATTTGATTTCTCCTTATGAGGAGCATGCGCCCCATTTGATTTCTCCTTATGAGGAGCATGCACCCCATTTGATTTCTCCTTATGAGGAGTAGGTGCCCCATTTGATTTCTCCTTATGAGGAGCATGCACCCCATTTGATTTCTCCTTATGAGGACCATGTGCCCATTTGATTTCTCCTTATGAGGAGCATGAGCCCCATTTGATTTCTCCTTATGAGGAGCAGGTGCCCCATTTGATTTCTCGTTATGAGGACCATGCGCCCTATTTGATTTCTCCATATGAGGAGCATGTGCCCCATTTGAGTTCTCCTTATGAGGACCATTCACCCCATTTGATTTCTGCTTATGAGGAGCATGCACCCTATTTGATTTCTCCTTATGAGGAGCAAGTGCCCCATTTGATTTCTCCTTATGAGGAGTAGGTGCCCCATTTGATCTCTCCTTATGAGGACTATGCGACCCATTTGATTTCTCCTTATGAGGACCATGTGCCCATTTGATTTCTCCTTATGAGGAGTAGGTGCCCCATTTGATCTCTCCTTATGAGGACTATGCGACCCATTTGATTTTTCCTTATGAGGAGCAGGTACCCTATTTGATTTCTTCTTATGATGAGCATGCACCCCATTTGATTTCTCCTGATGATGAGCAGGTGCCCTATTTGATTTCTCCTTATGAGGAGCAAGTGCCCATTTGATTTCTCCTTATGAGGAGCATGCACCCTATTTGATTTCTCCCTATTAGGAGCATGCGCCCCATTTTATTTCTCCTTTTGAGGAGCAAGTGCCCCATTTGATTTCACCTTATGAGGAGTGTCACGGATACCAGACAGCTAAGGCTACCCCCCACCCCCCTACTACATGGCTCACTCCCTGTTACATTAGATTTGGCCATTTCATGGCTTATGGGATCTCCCAGATGTATACTATGTGTTGTTTTGCTGTGTACACTTGGTCATGGATGAGCTGATCTATGACCGGGAAAAACCCTCCAAGGCTGACTGGGCTTCTGGAACTCCCGATTGGCCGCCTTACAACGGACTCCTGCCTAACCACTCTCAGTCTGGCCGGTCCCCTGGAACTCCCAGTCAGCCACAGAACAGCAGGATGCCCACTAACTTTACCCCTGGTTGCCCCAGAGGTCCCCTCTTTTGGGGATCAACAGGCTATAGCTCCGGTCCCCCTGGAAGTGCCCCCCACTCCACCAGGATCACCCCGAAACCGCCACCCCTATGTACTGAGATTCTGTGGGACTGTGGCTGCTATGGAGATGCCGGTCAGTCTGGAGGGGCGGGAATGGCAGGAAAATTGTGGGATTGTCTAGGGTCTTATCAAGATGAGCTGTGTGTATAAAAGGAGTGTATGTTTTACAATAAAGAGAGTTCCTGTTTCACCTGAATGCTAGTATGTTTAGTTATTTGGGTGGGCTCCTGCTAAAATCACTTTCCCGGGCTACATAGCAGCCTGTTCCAGGCAGAGGAAGGACCCTCTGGCAGAGCTACCTCGTCTGGGTATCCGGAGTCTGCCACATGGTGGGACCCTGAGTACTGGTGCTGTCGGGCATCAGGGGTGGCTACAGGCGGTGGTCACTTGCCAGCTACATAGCTGCAGTCGGCAGGGAGGAAACAGGACCCGTTTGGCGGAGCTACCCAGTCGGCATAGCCAGGGTATCCGTCACATTGGCTGGCAGCAGTGGGATCTGCTTCTTCCACATGATTCCTGCTGACAGAGGAGAAGGGCCACAGTAGCCAGTAACTATGGAAGTCGAATTTCTAAGGAGAGTACAGGAGGCGCTGGCCCAGCTGGACAATCTTATTTACCAACAGGACATGCTAGAACAGAGGGACCTGATCCGCCGGGACCTCTGGTGAGAGGCTCTTCAAGAGGAGTGGGACAATGGAAAGGTCTTCCCCACGAATGACACGAGGTTCCGGGTTCGGCGGACTGTGAGAGTGCCTTTCCTGGGAAAACAGACAAAGAAGGAATGGCTATCTGTTCTACATAGACTGATCCAGCAAGAGATGTGGGTGGAGGACGTCTATCGGGCCCTACAATGGCTCGCTATGCAAGCGCAGCCATGGCTAGAGGATGGCTCCTCCACAGAGGGCTTTGGCTTTGGCAGCCCTGGATAGCGATTTACAAAAAGGACAGAGGACCCACAGTTTGAGAGCGAGATGGACCAGTGTCTGGAGGATATCTCTGGGCTCCAAGAGGAACTGCTGGATCTCTTGGAGGAATCCTGGCTACTTGACAATCTGGATTTTATAATTGACCAGGAAGAGGATAAGCAGCGTGCCAAGGGTATACAGATCTCGGGTGCAGCCCTCTGGGATTCATGGAGCTCGACCGTGGAGGAGTGGCAACAAATAAAAAGGGAACCAGGGCTGCTGGATCCTGATCAGCAGTCTGTCTCCGAGCTTATGGTCTTGGACCAGGGGGCCACCCTAGCAGAAGTGCTGGCAACAGGGCAGAGAGCCAGTAGTCTCTGCCCAGCCCTTGCTGCAGCTCTTGTAAACCAGGGAAAGGAGGTAGTCGTCCTCCCTCCCCTTACACAGAACCCCTTGCAGGGAGAAACAGATTTCGATAACTACCCAGCGGCAGAGCAAAACCCCTTCCCAGGAGTGGAGACAGTTGGTCTCTCTCCCAAGCAGCAGAGCCAGGTACAAGGAGAGGAGACAACCGGTCTCTCTCCCCAGCAGCAGAGCCATCCCCAGGGAGAGGAGGTAGTCATCCTCCCTCCCCTTACACAGAACCCCTTGCAGGGAGAGACGGATGTCGATAACTCTCCCCAGCAGCAGAACCCCTTCCCAGGAGAGGAGACAGTCGGTCTCTCTCCCCAGCAGCAGAGCCAGGAGCATGGAAAGGAGACAGTCAGTCTCTCTCCCCAGCGGCAGTGCCATACCCTGGGAGCGGAGGTAGTCGCCCTCCCTCCCCTTACGCAGAACCCCTTCCTGGGAGAGGAGACAGATAGTCTCCTCCCCGCGGAAGAGCCAGGAGCCGGGAGAGGAGACAGTCGGTCTCTCTCCCCAGTGGCAGAGCCATCCCCTGGGAGCGGAGGTAGTCTTCCTCCCTCCCCTTACACAGAACCCCTTCCTGGGAGAGGAGACAGTCGGTCTCTCTCCCCAGTGGCAGAGCCAGGTACAGGGAGAGGAGACAGTCAGTCTCTCTCACCAGCGGAAGAGCCATGCCCTGGGAGCTGAGGTAGTCATCCTCCCTCCCCTTACGCAGAACCCCTTCCTGGGAGAAGAGACAGTCGGTCTCTCTCCCCAGCGGCAGAGCCAGGAGCAGGGAGAGGAGACAGTTGGTCTCTCTCCCCAGCGGCAGAGCCATCCCCTGCGAGCGGAGGTAGTCGTCCCCCCTCCCCTTACGCAGAACCCCTTCCTGGGAGAGGAGACAGATAGTCTCCTCCCCAGTGGAAGAGCCAGGAGCCGGGAGAGGAGACAGTCGGTCTCTCTCCCCAGTGGCAGAGCCATCCCCTGGGAGCGGAGGTAGTCTTCCTCCCTCCCCTTACACAGAACCCCTTCTTGGGAGAGGAGACAGTCAGTCTCTCTCCACAGCGGCAGAGCCAGGTACAGGGAGAGGAGACAGTCAGTCTCTCTTACCAGAGGAAGAGCCATCCCCTGGAAGTGGAGGTAGTCGTCCTCCCTCCCCTTATGCAGAACCCCTTCCTGGGAGAGGAGACAGTCGGTTATTCTCCCCAGCGGCAGAGCCACCCCCTGGGAGTGGAGGTAGTCATCCTCCCTCCCCTTACACAGAACCCCTTGCAGGGAGAGACGGATGTCGATAACTCTACCCAGCAGCAGAACCCCTTCCCAGGGGAGGAGACAGTTGGTCTCCCTCCCCAGCGGCAGAGCTTCCCATGGAGCACAGGTAGCAGACCTCACTTCCCAGTGGTAGATCTCCTTCTTGGGAGAAGAGACAGATGTCTCTCCCCCCAGTAGCTTGGCAGGGTCTCTACCCTTTTCTCATTCCGGATTATTTCTCACAGGGGGGTACCCGCTCATGCAGTTGGTGCCATAAGTTTGGGCACCTGAGTTTTGCATGCCCCACCAAGAAGCAACTTCCACCTACAACCAGGAAACCGGCAATGGCTTTGTTGGATACCCGCCCCATTTGATTTCTCCCTATTAGGAACATGTGTTATTAGAAACAGACTCGCCAGAAACACAAGTTATGGAGCAGCAGTCTAAAGACCGCTGCTCCATAACCCTGTCCGCCTGCTCTGAGCAGGCGGACAGACATTGCATCAATTCAACCCGATTGAGTACGATCGGGTTGATTGACACCTCCCTGCTGGTGGCCTATTGGCCACGAGGCTGCAGGGGGCGGCGTAGCACCAGCAGCTCTTGTGAGCTGCTGGTGCAATGCTGAATATGGAGAGCATATTGCTTTCCGCATTCAGTGATGTCTGTTGGACCTGATCCGCACTGTCGGATCAGGTCCGACAGACATTTGATAAATTGGCCTCTTAGTCTTTAGCTATTTTTACTTGCTTCACTTGTCTCTACTACATGAGAGACTTCAAGCGACAGCCAGCGCAGACACTGAAGGGTTTTTTATTTGAGAATTTTTCTTTCATGTATTTTAATTACGGCAGCACCTTGAGAATGGTTAACCACACTTTAATGTATCAAACAGCCATCTTTTTAATGGGGGTTGTCACATTTCCCGGGGTTCTGAGACAGATATACCGACCGGGAGATGTCTAAGCTGAGTACTTATTTGGACATTTTTTTGTGAGCTCCCTACGGTCTTTTTACTAATTAAAGACATGCCGACCGGGAGGTATTGGGGTTAATGCCCACGAAGGGCGGTCTTTAGAAAAGCTCGCCTTTTCTCTGCTCCCGGCATTTCAATAATAAAGAGACTTATGCCGGGAGCTGTGTTACGCCCATATTCTGTTGTTTTAGTATTCAGTCATGTTGTTCCATAGCGCATTGGCTTGGGGGACATTTAGGAACTGGCGGGCTACCTTGGGGATGTGCCTGATTTTTGTGACTCAATTTTTGTTTTAACAAATCAGCCCCTCCATATTTATTTTCTTTGGCTTACAAGAAATTTACTATATGCCCACGATGGGCAGAGCTTGGGGTAGAATTAGAACGTAACAAGTAAAGCCCAGGGGGCCAGATAGCGTTGCAATGCGCTTCGGTTTTATTATCTGAGATTGTTCAGTCATGTTGTTCCATAGGACTACATGATGTTCTAGGTCCTCAGGACCATCTTTAACACAGGGCAAAAGGGGCAGCTGCCCTGGGCCCAGTCTCTGTTGAGGGGCCCAAGAGTCCTAAAAAAAAAAAAAAAAAAAAAAATTTTTTTTTTTTTTTTTTTTTTTTTATGGTTCATACCAGACTGCTGATGTGACATGGGGAACACACACATTCAGTCCTAATACTGTCACAGTTCAAAGTACTCTGCTTATATTTTTTTTAAAAACTGTGCCAGACCGTGCCGGTGTCATGTGACATGCCAAGCTAGTGCCATGTGCTGTTTTAGATGTGCACTGTGCAGCACTGAATGCAAAGCCCTAACTCGGCATCCAGCCATTTCCCACTGCATCAGAAAAGGTCCTACTGGGGTTACCACTGTTACCAGGTAACTGCTCTGGTGGTGGGGATTGTTTCTGGGTAGGGCTGACTGTAGGCGCATGCAGCAGAAAGCTGGAGCGGCAGGCACATGAGGATTTGAGCATCTGTGCAGCTGCATACACTGCTCTCTTCAGTCTTGAGGCTGTGTGACTCATCTCACACTGTATCCATGCAGCCTTGGACAGACAGCATCCAGTCTACTGGTCCCCTTAGCCCTGCTCTTTCTTTTGTGGCCCTAAGATCAACTAACTGAAGTTTGTTAGGGGAATAGTGCTTTGTAGAAAGGTGTCAGTGGGAAGAATAAGTGAGTGCACACACGCCCCTCCCCATGCAGCATTGTTTAGTTCAGGGTGAGAGGGAACTTGTTCCTAGCAAAGAAGCGACATGTGCTGGTGTGGCTGATGTATAGCGTCATGCTGATACTTCCCACATTAATGTAAGGTTTATTTTTATAGTTTTTATTTTTACAGCTTCCCATAGTAGTTCTGCTGTTCCAGTAAGTAAACTTATATTTGTCTGCACCTCCATGCTTCCTCCTTTACCTTGCTTTGCTCCTGTTGGCTGCCCTAAATCTCTTTAACCAGCTAACCTCACACCAGAATCACATTCAAAAGAATATTAAATGAATCCACAGTGGAGGAATTTATATATTTATTTACTTATTAGTACTGCTTAGGTCCAGTTTCACATATTGCAATTTTTTTTTTTTTAAATGATTAGCCCAGCAGTGGATGATCCACCGCTGGGCTAATAATAAAAAAAAATTGATTTAGTTGTTTTTTGGGATGTTGGGGTGGAGAGCGAAATTGCATGGGTTGGGGGGGGCCCAAGAAAATTTTTGCCCAGGGTCCAATCAATATTAAAGACGGCCCTGTAGGTCCTCATCGTTTCTGGAGAGAGCCCAGAGTAAACTTGTCTAGAATTTTGTTATTGCAGCCTATACACTTTCGTCTAAGCACTGAATAAAAGATTACTGTTTTTAATTTAAAGTGACAGTAACATATTTTGCATGTTTATTGTTTTTTGACAATAATTCACTGTTGCCTTATTTAGGTTATCCTGGGTCATGTATGTACTTAATGAGTGTTTTTTACACTTAAAGAGACAGTAACAGAGTTATGTTAGTCTTTATTTTAGGTTTTTAACATTTACTTGTTTGTTTATATTCAGCCTTTATGTTTTAGGATGGGATATGTTCACACAGAGAGCTGTTACTCTTTAATTTTATAGAGATCATAAAGTGTGTGTTGATTTAAAAAAAAAAAAAAGTGAGAGCAACAACGGTGTTATTGTTTTCTGCGACTCCTTCTGTTATAGGAGTCTGTTATTTGTGGTCGATTCATACCACGTATAATTATGGCCCTTTTACAGTGTCCTGCACTTCCTCTAACATTTTCTATATCTATGTTGAAGTAAACGTTGCTAGAGGAATTTATTTCAATCAGTATGATTGCTTAAAGATTGCTATCCCAGATATTCTTCCATGTAGAGGAGGAGGAAGATACTTCAGGATTTTCTGCAAATGGCTTCTCAGGCTCAGTTTGAATTTTTTCTTTATTTGATCCTGAGTTTGATATCTACCCTGGCTAAGTGTACAACTATTCCTATTGTGGACAGTTGTGCTTTCAAAGACCCTATAGATAAAAAATTGGAGGGTCTTCTAAAAAGGGTTATTTACTCATAAGGGTTTCCTTTTACAACCGACAGCCAGCATTGTACCAGTTACCACTGCGGCGGCTTTCTGGTTTAACGCCTTAGAAGAGTTTCTTAAGACTGTGACTCCTTTAGAGGAAACTTTAGATAGAATTAAGGCTCTTAGGCTGGCTAATTCTTTTATTACGGACACTGCTTTTCAGATTGCCATGTTGGTGGCTAAGAATGCTGGATTTTCCATTTTAGCGCATAGAGCGTTATGGTTAAAGTCTTGGTCTGCTAAGTCAAAACTTTTTGGCTATTCCTTTCAGAGGGAAAACCCTATTCAGGCCTGACTTAAAAGAGATAGTTTCTGACATTACGGGAGGTAAGGGTCATCTCCTACCTCAGGATAAAGCAGCTAAAACTGAGGGGTAAGCAAAATAATTTTCGCTCCTTTCGGGACTTCAAAGGAGTCCCCGCTTCTCCTTCCGCTACACAGGAAGGGAATTTTGCTCAAGCCAAGGCGCCTGGAGACATAACCAGACTTGGAACAAAGGTAAACAACCCAAGAAGCCCACTTCTGTTCCACAGACAGCATGAAGGGCAGGCCCTGATCCGGGACTGGATCTAGTAGAGGGCAGACTTTCTCTCTTTGCCCAGGCTTGGGTAAGAGATGTTCAGGACCCCTGGACACTGGATATCGTGTCCCTATGGTATCAACTGGAATTAAAGAATTCTCCCCCAAGGGGGAGGTTTTTTCTTCACGATTGTCTGTAAACCAGATAAAAGGAAAGGCGTTCTTATGTTGTGTAAAGGACCTCTCTACTATGGGAGTATTTTGTCCCGTTCCAATACTGGAACAGGGGCAGGGGTTTTGCTCAAATCTTTTCGTGGTTCCCAAAAAAGTGGGAATGTTCAGACCCATTTTAGATCTTAGAGTCTAAACAAGTTTATCAGAGTCCCATCCTTCAAGATGGAGACTATTCGAACAATTCTATCGTGGACTTGAAGGATGCATACTTTCATATTCCTATCCACAAGGATCATCATCAGTTCCTAAGGCTTGCCTTCCTGGACAAACATTTTCAGTTCATGGCTCTTCCCTTCGGGTTGGCCACAGCACCCAGGATCTTCATGAAGGTTCTAGGGTCCCTTCTGGCGGTTCTCAGGCCGCGGGGTATTGCAGTGGCGCCTTATCTAGACGATATTCTGTTCCAGGCATCGTCTTACCATTTGACAAAGTCTCATACAGACATGGTTCTGTCTTTTCTGAGGACTCACGGGTGGAAGGTGACTCTAGAAAAGAGTTAATTAATTCCACAGACCAGGGTTCCCTTCCTGGGAACTCTAATAGATCCATGAAAATTTTCTTGACAGAGGTCAGAAAGTTAAAGTTTCTGAATACATGCCGAGCCCTTCAGTCCAATCCTCGGCCATCAGTGGCTTAGTGCAGTCCAAAGGGATGTGCTTCCGCAGACCCTTATGGGTGAGAATGACAACGGTCGCCAGTCTACTAGGTTGGGGTGCAGTCTGGAATTCCCTGAGAGTTCAGGGTGTTTGGACTCGGTCAGAGTTTCTTCTTTCAATCAATATTCTGGAATAGAGAGCAATATTCATTGCGCTTCAGGCTTGGTCTCAGTTAGCTTCGGCCAAATTCATCCGTATTCAGTCGGACAACATCATGACTGTGGTTTATATTAATCATCAGGGAGGAACAAGAAGTTCCTTATCGATGACTGAAGTGTCCAAGATAATTTGGTGGGCGGAGGCTTACTCTTGTTATCTGTCAGAAATTTACATCCCAGGAGTGGACATCTGGAAAGCGGAATTTTTTTTTTAAGCAGACAGATGTTTCATCCGGGAGAGTGGGAACTCCATCCGGAGGTCTTTGCCACCCTGATTTTCAGATGGGGCAGACCGGAATTGGATCTGATGGCGTCTCTTCAGAATGCCAAGGTCCCAAGATACGGATCCAGGTCAAGGGATCCTCAGGCCGAACTGATAGATGTCTTGGCAGTGCCTTGGTCGTTCAACCTAGCTTATGTGTTTCCATCGTTTGCTCTCTTTCCCCGGGTGAGTGCTCGGATCAAACAGGAGAGGGCTTCAGTAGTTCTAATTGCGCCTGCCTGGCCTCGCAGGACTTGGTATGCCGATCTAGTGGAAATATACTCTTTGCCGCCGTGGAAGCTTCCATTGAGGCAGGATCTTCTAATTAAGGGACCCTTCCAACACCCAAATCGTTTCTCTGCAACTGACTGCTTGGAGATTGAATGCTTGATTTTATCTAAGTGGGGGTTTTCTGATTCATCTTTGTTTCAGGCACGTGAGCCTCTTACTAGAAAGATCTACCATAAGAATATGGCGTAAATATCTTTATTGATGCGAATACAAGGGCTACTCATGGAGTAGAGTTAGAATTCCCAGAATTCTGTCTTTTCTCCAAGAAGGATTGGAGAAAAGGGTTTTCAGCAAGTTCCTTAAGGGGACAGATCTCTGCTTTGTCTATTTTGCTATACAAGCGTTTGGCAGATGTTCTAGACGTTCAGTCTTTTTGGCAGGCTCTAACCAGAATTAAGCCTGTGTTTAGACCGATTGCTCCACCCTGGAGTTTGAATTTAGTTCTTAATGTTCTTCAGGGGGTTCCGTTTGAACCCATGCATTCCATAGATATTAAGTTGTTATCTTGGAAGGTTTTATTTTTTGTTGCTATTTCTTCTGCTCATAGAGTTTCTGAGCTTTCAGCGTTACAATGACTCACCTTATTTTATCTTCAATTTTGATAAGGTGGTTTTATGTACCAAACCTGGTTTCCTTCCTAAGGATGTTTCTAATAAGAATATTAATCAGGAAATTGTTGTTCCTTCATTATGTCCTAATTCTTCTTCTAAGAAGGAGCGTCTGTTGCATAATTTGGACGTGGTCCATGCCCTGAAGTTTTTACTTGCAGGCGACTAAGGAATTTTGTCAATCATCTTCATTATTTGTTGTTTTTCTGGAAAGCGTGGGGCCAGAAAGCTTTGGCTACCTCTCTTTCTTTTTGGATGAAGAGTATTATTCATCTGGCATATGAGACTGCTGGACAGCAGCCTCCTGAAAGAATTTACGGCTCATTTTACAAGGGCGGTGGCTTCCTCATGGGCATTTAAAAACGATGCTTCTGTTGAACAGATTTGCAAGGCTGCAACTTGGTCGTCTCTTCACACTTTTTCCAAATTTTGCAAATTTGATACTTTTGCTTCTTCTGAAGCTGTTTTTTGGATGAAAGGTTCTTCAAGCAGTGGTGCCTTCTGTTTAGGTTCCTGTCTTGTCCCTCCCTTTCATCCGTGTCCTGTAGCTTTGGTATTGTATCCCACAAGTAAGAATGAAATCCGTGGACTCGTCATATCTTGTAAAAGAAAAGGAAATTTATACTTACCTGATAAATTTATTTATTTTACGATATGACGAGTCCACAGCCCAGCCTGTCATTTATAAGACAGGTATGTACTTATTTTTATAAACTTCAGTCACCTCTGCACCTTTGGCTTTTCCTTTCTCTTCCTAACTTCGGTCGAATGACTGGAGGTGGAGGGATGGGAGGAGCTATATATACAGCTCTGCTGTGGTGCTCTTTGCCACTTCCTGTTAGCAGGAGGATAAATCCCACAAGTAAGGATGAAATCCGTGGACTCGTCATATCATAAAAGAAATAAATTTATCAGGTAAGTATAAATTTCCTTTTTGACGATATCTTGATACTAGCTCAGTCTTTACATTCTGCAGAATCTCACATGAATCAACTAGTGTTGTTTCTTCAAAGACATAGTTGGAGGATCAATTTACCAAAAAGTTCCTTGATTCCTCAGAAAAGGGTCACCTTTTTAGGTTTCCAGATAGATTCCGTGTCCATGACTCTAACAGACAAGAGATGATTAAAATTGGTTTCAGCTTGTCGGAACCTTCAGTCTCAATCATTCCCTTCAGTAGTTATGTGCATGGAAGTTTTAGGTCTCATGACTGCAGCATCGGATGCAATCCCTTTTGCTCGTTTTCATATGAGACCTCTCCAGCTTTTTATGCTGAATCAATGGTGCAGGGATTATACAAAGATATAACAACTAATATCCTTAAATCCCAATGTTCGACTCTCTCTGACTTGGTGGTTAGATCATCATTGTATAGTTCAAGGAGCCTCTTTTGTTCATCCAACATGAACTGTGATCACAACAGATGCAAGTCTTAGGTTGGAGAGCTGTCTGGGGATCTCTGACAGCACAAGGGGTTTGGAAATCTCAAGAGGCGAGGTTACCAATCAATATTTTAGAACTCCGTGCTATTTTCAGGGCTCTTCAGGTTTGGCCTCTGATGAAGAGAGAACCGTTCATTTGTTTTCAGACAGACAATATCACAACTGTGGCATATGTCAATCATCAGGGTGGGACTCACAGCATGGCCTCACAGGTTTTGGTATTTGGATCTTGTTCGGATGTCCAGTTACCAACCTTGGCCACTTTCTTTAAGACCAGACCTTCCGTCTCAAGGTCCGTTTTTCGATCAGGATCTCAAATCATTAAATTTGAAGGTATGGAAATTGAACGCCTAGTGCTTAGTCAAAGAGGTTTCTCTGACTCAGTGATTAATACTATGTTACAGGTTTGTAAATCTGTTTCTAGGAAGATTTATTATCGAGTTTGGAAGACTTATATTTCATGGTGTTCTTCTCATAAATTCTCCTGGCATTCTTTTAGAATTCCTAGAATTTTACAGTTTCTTTAGGATGGTTTGGATAAGGGTTTGTCTGCAAGTTCCTTGAAGGGACAAATCTCTGCTCTTTCTGTTTTATTTCACATAAAGAATGCTAAGCTTCCTGATACTCACTGTTTTGTACAGGCTTTGGTCCGTATCAAGCCTGTCATTAAATCAATCTCTACTCTTTGGAGTCTTAATTTGGTTTTGAAGGCTTTACAGGCTCCTCCGTTTGAGCCTATGCATTCTTTGGACATTAAACTACTTTTTGGAAAGTGTTGTTCCTTTTGTCCATCTCTTCTGCTAAAAGAGTTTCTGAATTATCTGCTCTTTCTTGTGAATCTCCTTTTTTGATTTTCCATCAGGATAAGGCAGTTTTGCGGACTTCATTTAAATTTCTACCTAAGGTTGTGAATTAAAACAACATTAATAGATAAATTGTTGTCCCCTCTTTGTGTCCTAATCCTAAGAATTCTTTGGAGAGATCCTTACATTCTTTGGATGTGGTAAGAGTGTTGAAATATTATGTTGATGCTATTAAAGATTTCAGGAACACTTCTAATCTATTTGTTATCTTTTCTGGTTCTAGAAAAGGTCAGAAGGCTTCTGCCATTTCCTTGGCATCTTGGTTAAAGCTTTTGATTTATCAGGCTTATTTGGAGTTGGGTCATGCCCCGCCTCAGAAAATTATAGCTCATTCTACTAAATCAGTCTCCACTTCGTGGGCTTTTAAGAATGAAGCTTCAGTTGATCAGATTTGCAAAGCAGCAACTTGCTCTTCTTTGCATACATTTACTAAAGTCTACAGTTTTGATGTATTTGCTTCTTCGGAAGCAGTTTTTGGTAGAAAAGTTTTTCAGGCAGCTGTTTCAGTTTGATTCCTCTGCTTATGTTTAAGTTTTTTCTTTTCATTTATGAAAAAAATATTTTGGGTTGTGGATTTAATTTTTTCAGCCAGAAAATTGATGGTTTTATTTTTATCCCTTCCTAGTGACTCTTCTGTGGAGTTCCACATCTTGGGTATTACTATCCCATACGTCACTAGCTCATGGACTCTTGCCAATTACATGAAAGAAAACATAATTTATGTAAGAACTTACCTGATAAATTCATTTCTTTCATATTGGCAATAGTCCATGAGACCCACCCTTTTTTTGGTAGTTATGATTTTTTGTATAAAACACAATTATTTCCAAATCCCTTTTTTGGATGCTTTTTACTCCTTTCTTTATCACCCCACTACTTGGCTATTCGTTAAACTGAATTGTGGGTGTGGTGAGGGGTTTATTTATAGGCATTTGGAGGTTTGTGTGTCAGGCTCATAGCATATACTGTGCCTACTTGCTCAGTGCCACCAGTCATATCTGGTGTAACATTAGTGTAAATTTTAAAAAAAACTTTTACATCAGTCTGCTAGTGTAATTTTATTTCAGTTGCCAGGCCAGCCTGCCACTGCCAGCCTGTGTGTCAGGCTCACAGCATATACTGTGCCTACTTGCTCAGTGCCACCACTCATATCTGGTGTAACATTAGTGTAAATTTAAAAAAAAAAACTTTTACATCAGTCTGCTAGTGTAATCTAATTTCAGTTGCCAGGCCAGCCTGCCACTGCCAGTCTGTGTGTCAGGCTCACAGCATATACTGTGCCTACTTGCTCTGTGCCACCACTCATATCTGGCTGGTGTAACAGTAGTGTCATTTAAAAAACAAAAAACTTTTACATCAGTCTGCTAGTGTAATCTAATAGCAGTTGCCTGCCTGCCACTGCCAGGCTGTGTGTCAGGCTCACAGCATATACTGTGCCTACTTGCTCAGTGCCACCACCAGTCATATCTGGTGTAACATTAGTGTAAATTTAAAAAAAAAAAACTTTTACACCAGTCTGCTAGTGTAATCTAATTTCAGTTGCCAGGCCAGCCTGCCACTGCCAGCCTGTGTGTCAGGCTCACAGCATATACTGTGCCTACTTGCTCAGTGCCACCACTCATATCTGGTGTAACATTAGTGTAAATTTTTTTTTAAAAAACTTTTACATCAGTCTGCTAGTGTAATCTAATTTCAGTTGCCAGGCCAGCCTGCCACTGCCAGCCTGTGTGTCAGGCTCACAGCATACACTGTGCCTACTTGCTCAGTGCCACCAGTCATATCTGGTGTAATATTAGTGTAAATTTAAAAAAAAAACTTTTACATCAGTCTGCTAGTGTGATTTAATTTCAGTTGCCAGGCCAGCCTGCCACTGCCAGCCTGTGTGTCAGGCTCACAGCAAATACTGTGCCTACTTGCTCAGTGCCACCACTCATATCTGGTGTAACATTAGTGTAAATTTAAAAAAAAAACCTTTTACATCAGTCTGCTAGTGTAATCTAATTTCAGTTGCCAGGCCAGCCTGCCACTGCCAGCCTGTGTGTCAGGCTCACAGCATATAATGTGCCTACTTGCTCTGTGCCACCACTCATATCTGGCTGGTGTAACAGTAGTGTAATTTAAAAAAAAAAACTTTTACATCAGTCTGCTAGTGTAATCTAATAGCAGTTGCCTGCCTGCCACTGCCAGGCTGTGTGTCAGGCTCACAGCATATACTGTGCCTACTTGCTCAGTGCCACCACCAGTCATATCTGGTGTAACATTAGTGTAAATTTAAAAAAAAAAACTTTTACACCAGTCTGCTAGTGTAATCTAATTTCAGTTGCCAGGCCAGCCTGCCACTGCCAGCCTGTGTGTCAGGCTCACAGCATATACTGTGCCTACTTGCTCAGTGCCACCACTCATATCTGGTGTAACATTAGTGTAAATTTTAAAAAAAAAACTTTTACATCAGTCTGCTAGTGTAATCTAATTTCAGTTGCCAGGCCAGCCTGCCACTGCCAGCCTGTGTGTCAGGCTCACAGCATATACTGTGCCTACTTGTTCAGTGCCACCAGTCATATCTGGTGTAACATTAGTGTAAATTTTTTAAAAAAAAAAACTTTTACATCAGTCTGCTAGTGTAATCTAATTTCAGTTGCCAGGCCAGCCTGCCACTGCCAGCCTGTGTGTCAGGCTCACAGCATATACTGTGCCTACTTGTTCAGTGCCACCAGTCATATCTGGTGTAAAATTAGTGTAAATTTAAAAAAAAAAAAACTTTTACATCAGTCTGCTAGTATAATCTAATTTCAGTTGCCAGGCCAGCCTGCCACTGCCAGCCTGTGTGTCAGGCTCACAGCATATACTGTGCCTACTTGCTCTGTGCCACCACTCATATCTGGCTGGTGTAACAGTAGTGTAATTTAAAAAAAAAAAACTTTTACATCAGTCTGCTAGTGTAATCTAATAGCAGTTGCCTGCCTGCCACTGCCAGCCTGTGTGTCAGGCTCACAGCATATACTGTGCCTACTTGCTCAGTGCCACCACCAGTCATATCTGGTGTAACATTAGTGTAAATTTTTAAAAAAAAACTTTTACACCAGTCTGCTAGTGTAATCTAATTTCATTTGCCAGGCCAGCCTGCCACTACCAGCCTGTGTGTCAGGCTCACAGCATATACTGTGCCTACTTGCTCAGTGCCACCACCAGTCATATCTGGTGTAACAGTAGTGTAAATTTAAAAAAAAAAAACTTTTTTGACTGTGAAACATCAGTCTGCTAGTGTAATCTAATTGCAGTTGCCTGCCTGCCAGCGTGTGTGCCAGACCCACTTGCCCAGTGCCACACCACTCATATCTGGTGTAACAGTAGTGTAAATTTTTAAAAAAAAAACCTTTTACATCAGTTTGCTAGTGTAATCTAATAGCAGTTGTCCGCCTGCCACTGCCAGCCTGTGTGTCAGGCTCACAGCATATACTGTGCCTACTTGCTCCGTGCCATCACTCATATCTGGTGTAACATTAGTGTAAATTTAAAAAAAAAAAAACTTTTACATCAGTCTGCTAGTGTAATCTAATTTCAGTTGCCAGGCCAGTCTGCCACTGCCAGCCTGTGTGTCAGGCTCACAGCATATACTGTTCCATACTTGCTCAGTGCCACCACTCATATCTGGTGTAACAGTAGTGTAAATTTAAAAAAAAAAAACCTTTTACATCAGTTTGCTAGTGTAATCTAATAGCAGTTGTCCGCCTGCCACTGCCAGCCTGTGTGTCAGGCTCACAGCATATACTGTGCCTACTTGCTCCGTGCCATCACTCATATCTGGTGTAACATTAGTGTAAATTTAAAAAAAAAAAACTTTTACATCAGTCTGCTAGTGTA
Organism: Bombina bombina; assembly: GCF_027579735.1. NCBI lineage: Eukaryota > Metazoa > Chordata > Amphibia > Anura > Bombinatoridae > Bombina > Bombina bombina. The sequence continues at coordinate 307,061,764 of NC_069505.1, read as the reverse complement.
ATCTAATTTCAGTTGCCAGGCCAGTCTGCCACTGCCAGCCTGTGTGTCAGGCTCACAGCATATACTGTTCCATACTTTCTCTGTGCCACTGCTCATATCTGGTGTAACAGTAGTGTAAATTTAAAAAAAATAAACTTTTACATCAGTTTGCTAGTGTAATCTAATAGCAGTTGCCCGCCTGCCACTGCCAGCCTGTGTGTCAGGCTCACAGCATATACTGTGCCTACTTGCTCAGTGCCACCACTCATATCTGGTGTAACAGTAGTGTAAATTTTTAAAAAAAAATTTTTTTACATCAGTCTGCTAGTGTAATCTAATTTCAGTTGCCAGGCCAGCCTGCCACTGCCAGCCTGTGTGTCAGGCTAACAGCATATACTGTGCCTACTTGCCCAGTGCCACCACCACTCATATTATCTTGTTTAATAGTAGTGTAAGTGTACATTTAAAAATAAAAAAACTATTTTGACTGTGAAACATCAGTCTGCTTTTTTGTGTCAGGCTCACAGCGTATACTGTGCCCACTGGTCCAGTGCCACCACTCATATTATCTTGTTTTATGGTAGTGTAAGTGTACATTTTAAAAATAAAAAAACTATTTTGACTCTGAAACATCAGTCTGCTTTTTTGTGTCAGGCTCACAGCGTATATTGTGCCTACTGGTCCAGTGCCACCACTCATATTATCTTGTTTTATAGTAGTGTAAGTGTACATTTTAAAAATAAAAAAACTATTTTGACTGTGAAACATCAGTCTGCTTTTTTGTGTCAGGCTCACAGCGTATACTGTGCCCACTTGCCCAGTGCCACCACTCATATTATCTTGTTTAATAGTAGTGTCAGTGTACATTTAAAAAAAAAAAAAAAAGCCCACTCACAGTAGCTTGCACGCATAGTAGCACTAATTGAAAAAAAAATGACAGGCAGAGGCAGGCCAACCCGCAGGGGCCGTCGTGGTGCTATGATTCCCTTTGGCCATAGAATAATGCCCAGTGTTAGGCCACGTACCATGAACACGAAAAGTTCTGATGAAATAGTTGACTTTATAACACAGGACACTCAATCTTCTACAGCTTCCGCTCGTAACCTTGACGCACCTTCCTCCTCCTCTAGCTTAACTTCGGGCACCTCTAAACTTACCACTCACACGCCTGCCACCACCACCACCGACACTAGCACCACAGCCGCCTCACTTGATCTGTCAGAGGAGTTATGTACACCTCAGTGTGAAGAAATGAGTGATGCGCAACCATCATTGACAGAGGATGTAGATAACTGTGATATGTCTCAGTCAGGCAGCATTACAGACAGGAGGAGGAGATGAGTTGGAAGCAGGGGGAGGTCATCGCAAGGAGCTAGTGGCACAGTCAGACAGCATGCATCGGCACCCGGGGTCAGCCAGACAGCACGCCAATCAACGCATGCTGTTGCCACCACCACCAGAATGCCGCCATTGCACAGCTCAGCAGTGTGGCATTTTTTTAATGTGTCTGCCTCTGACAACAGCAATGCCATTTGCAACCTGTGCCAAAAGAAACTGAGTCATGGGAAGTCCAACACCCACCTAGGTACAACTACTTTGCGAAGGCACATGATCTCACATCACAAACGCCTATGGGATGAACACATGAGGACAAGCAGCACACAAACTCAAAGCCGTCATCCTCCTCCTGGTCCAGCATCTTCAGCCACGTCAACCACTGCTGTGCTCCTTGCCCCCTCTCAACCATCCACCAATCCGTCTCTCTTCCGGAGCAGTTCCTGCTCATCTGCCCACAGTCAGGTGTCTGTCAAGGACATGTTTCAGCGTAAGAAGCCAATGTCACCAAGTCACCCCCTTGCCCGGCATCTGACTGCTGGCTTGTCTGAACTGTTAGCCCGCCAGCTTTTACCATACAAGCTGGTGGAGTCTGAGGCGTTCAAAAAATTTGTAGCTATTGGGACACCACAGTGGAAGGTACCCGGGCGAAATTTCTTTGCACAAAAGGCAATCGCCAACCTGTACTCGATTGTGCGAAAGGAAGTAATGACATGTCTGGCACACATCATTGGGGCAAGGGTCCATCTGACCACTGATAGCTGGTCTGCAAAGCATGATCAGGGCAGGTATATCACCTACACTGCGCATTGGGTAAACCTGCTGACGGCTGCCAAGCATGGAATGCCTGGCTCTGCAGAGGAGTTGGTGACACCGCCACGACTTGCAGGCAGGCCTGCTGCCACGTTCTCTACTCCTCCTATTCCATCCTCTTCCATAACCTCCTCGGCTAAGTCCTCTTCTGCTGCTGCGTCTTGCTCCACATCAACGGCACCCCCCCAGCTCCCCAGGTACTATTCCACATCTCGGATATGGCAGTGTCACGCCGTCTTGGGGTTGACTTGCGTGAAAGCAGAGAGTCACACCGCACCAGCACTTCTGTCCACCCTGAACGCACAGGTGGATCAGTGGCTGACTCCACACCAATTGGAGATCGGCAAAGTGGTTTCTGACACACATTGGAATTCAACACTCCTAATGTTCGACCATCTGCTCCAGCAAGAAAAAGCTGTTAACGAGTATTTGTATGACTGGGGTGCTAGGACAGCCTCTGGGGAGCTGGGGATTTTTTTGCCACGTTACTGGACGCTCATGCACAATGCCTGTAGGCTCATGCATCCTTTTGAGGAGGTGACAAACCTAGTCAGTCGCACCGAAGGCACCATCAGCGACATCATACCATTGGTTTTCTTCCTGGAGCGTGCCCTGTGAAGAGTGCTGGATCAGGCCGTAGATGAGCGTGAAGAGGAAGAGTTGTGGTCTCCATCACCACCAGAAACAGCCTTATCAGCATCGCTTGCTGGACCAGCGGCAACGCAGGAAGAGGATTGTGAGGAAGAGGAGTCAGAGGAGGAAAGTGGCTTTGAGGAGGAGGAGGAAGACCAAGCACAACAGGCATCCCAGGGTGCTCGTTGTTGTCACCTATCTTGTACCCGTGGTGTTGTACGTGGCTGGGGGGAAGAAGATACCTTCAGTGAGATCAGTGAGGACGAGGAACGGGACATGAGTAGCTCGGCATCCAACCTTGTGCAAATGGGGTCTTTCATGCTGTCGTGCCTGTTGAGGGACACTTGTATAAAAAAGCTGAAGGAGAACGAACTGTACTGGGTGTCCACGCTACTAGACCCCCGGTATAAGCATAAAGTGACTGAAATGTTACCGAATTCCCGCAAGTCGGAAAGGATGGAGCAGTTAAAAAATAAATTAAAAAGTATGCTTTACACAGCGTATAAGGGTGATGTCACAGCACAACGGGAATCTAACAGGGGAAGAGATGAAAGTAATACTCCTCCTCCCACGACCACGCCGGCAAGGACAGGATGCTTTCCAGATGTATTGTTGATGGAGGACATGCGGACCTTTTTAACTCCTATGCATCGCCACAGCCCTTCGGGATCCAGCCTCAGAGAACAACTCAACCGACAGGTAGCAGACTACCTCACATTAACTGCGGATCTCGACACTCTGAGGAGCGATGAACCCCTTGACTACTGGGTGTGCAGGCTTGACCTGTGGCCTGAGCTATCCCAATTTGCAATCAAACTTCTGGTCTGCCCCGCTTCAAGTGTCCTGTCAGAACGGACCTTCAGTGCAGCAGGAGGTATTGTCACTGAGAAGAGAAGTCGCCTAGGTCAAAAAGTCTTGATTATCTCACCTTTATTAAAATGAATGAGGGATGGATCTGACATTGAGCGATACATTCGAGTAAAAAAGGCCTGATGAGATGAGCTGCCTTGGGCTAAAAATGGTCCACACGCTGCTGTATTTTATCTTCGAATGCCAGATGACTTGTGTGACTTATCCGCCAACAACTAGGGTTCAAGCCGCAATGTTTTAGGGCACTTTCTAACTGTCAAACAAACATCAATTTTTCTGGCCGCTGCTACAGCAGCGGCTGCAACAATACCTAATTTTTCAGGCATGTGTACATGCCTAATTTTTCTGGCCTCTGGTGCTGCACTGTGGCTTCAAAACACAAACCAAAAAAAAAGGCACATAACAGGGATTAAACTGCTAAGAATAGTACTACTTAACACACCACTCATATCTGGTGGCACAGTAGATTGCACGCGCAGTGCCCCAAATTTGAAGTAGGAGGACCGACCAAGCATCTTTTTCCATCTCCCGGTTCCTAAAATCCATGCCATATACACCTCCCCTGGCGCCGCAACTGCCTCTGGGAACCTTACCATGGGTCCCAGACCGCACGTCTTGTAATTCTCTGTCTGGGAAATTATATATTTATCAAATCTATCTATTTATCTATCAAATCTATCTAACTATCAATCGTATCTATCAAATGTATATTGCATCTATTGATCTATGTAATCTATGTATCTATCTATCAAATCTATCTCGTGGTTGTGCATATGGACTGTTTGCGGTTGTTTGCGGTGCGTTACACAGGGAGTTTGGTCTGTCACTGTGAAGCGGGCGTAACCCTTACACTACTTGATCGATACAACATCATACCTGATGTTTTAAAGCACGTTATTCCAAATAATTTAGGAATGTTAGGGGATTTATGCCCTTTATGGCTTAAAAACAGACTCTGCATCAACTATGTAATTTTCTGTGGGAGTTTTGCCATGGATCCCCCTCCGGCATGCCACAGTCCAGGGATTAGTCCTCTTGAAACAACTTTTCCATCACTATTGTGGCCAGAAAGAGTCCCTGTTGGTTTTAAAGTTCGCCTGCCTATTGAAGTCTATGGCGGTTCGCCCGGTTCGCCGGTTCGCCGGTTCGCGAACAGTTGCGGAAGTTTGAGTCCGCTGTTCGCGAACCAAAATTTTTAGGTTTGCGACATCACTAATAGTAATGTGTCACTAGCTGTATGTCTCACAAGCTGTATAGTAATGTATCACTAGCTGTATAGCAAAGTATCACTAGCAGTATAGCAATGTATCACTAGCAAATAAGTAATGTATCACTAGCTGTATAGTAATGTATCACTAGCAGTATAGTAATGTATCACTAGCTGTATAGTAATGTATCACTAGCTGTATAATAATGTATCACTAGCAGTATAGTAATGTATCACTAGCTGTATAGTAATGTCTCACTAGCAGTATAGTAATGTATCACTAGCTGTATAGTAATATATCACTAGCTGTATAGTAATGTATCACTAGCTGTATAGTAATGTATCACTAGCAGTATAGTAATGTATCACTAGCAGTATAGTAATGTATCACTAGCTGTATAGTAATGTCTCACTAGCAGTATAGTAATTTATCACTAGCTGTATAGTAATATATCACTAGCTGTATAGTAATGTATCACTAGCTGTATAGTAATGTATCACTAGCTGTATAGTAATGTCTCACTAGCAGTATAGTAATGTATCACTAGCTGTATAGTAATGTATCACTAGCTGTATAGTAATGTCTCACTAGTTGTATAGTTATGTATCACTAGCTGTATAGTAATGTCTAACTAGCAGTATAGTAATGTCTCACTTGCTGTATAGTAATGTCTCACTAGCTGTATAGTAATGTATCACTAGCTGTATAGTAATGTCTCACTAGCTGCATAGTAATGTATCACTAGCTGTATAGTAATGTATCACTAGCTGTATAGTAATATATCACTAGCTGTATAGTAATGTCTCACTAGCAGTATAGTAATGTCTCACTTGCTGTATAGTAATGTCTCACTAGCTGTATAGTAATATATCACAAGCTGTATAGTAATGTATCACTAGATTCATAGTAATGTATCACTAGATGTATAGTAATGTATCACTAGCAGTATATCAGTATCACTAGCAGTATAGTTATGTATCACTAGCTGTATAGTAATGTATCATTAGCTGTATAGTACTGTATCACTAGCTATATAGCAATGTATCACTAGCAGTATATCAGTATCACTAGCAGTATAGTAATGTATCACTAGCTGTATAGTAATGTCTCACTAGCTGTATAGTAATGTCTCACTAGCTGTATAGTAATGTATCACTAGCTGTATAGTAATGTATCACTAGATGCATAGTAATGTATCACTAGATGTATAGTAATGTATCACTAGCAGTATATCAGTATCACTAGCAGTATAGTTATGTATCACTAGCTGTATAGTAATGTATCACTAGCTGTATAGTACTGTATCACTAGCTATATAGCAATGTATCACTAGCAGTATATCAGTATCACTAGCAGTATAGTAATGTCTCACTAGCTGTATAGTAATGTATCACTAGCTGTATAGTAATGTATCACTAGCTGTATAGTAATGTCTCACTAGCTGTATAGTAATGTCTCACTAGCAGTATAGTAATGTATCACTAGCTGTATAGTAATGTATCACTAGCTGTATAGTAATGTCTCACTAGTTGTATAGTTATGTATCACTAGCTGTATAGTAATGTCTCACTAGCAGTATAGTAATGTCTCACTTGCTGTATAGTAATGTCTCACTAGCTGTATAGTAATGTATCACTAGCTGTATAGTAATGTCTCACTAGCTGCATAGTAATGTATCACTAGCTGTATAGTAATGTATCACTAGCTGTATAGTAATATATCACTAGCTGTATAGTAATGTCTCACTAGCAGTATAGTAATATCTCACTTGCTGTATAGTAATGTCTCACTAGCTGTATAGTAATATATCACAAGCTGTATAGTAATGTATCACTAGATGCATAGTAATGTATCACTAGATGTATAGTAATGTATCACTAGCAGTATATCAGTATCACTAGCAGTATAGTTATGTATCACTAGCTGTATAGTAATGTCTCACTTGCTGTATAGTAATGTCTCACTAGCTGTATAGTAATGTATCACTAGCTGTATAGTAATGTCTCACTAGCTGCATAGTAATGTATCACTAGCTGTATAGTAATGTATCACTAGCTGTATAGTAATATATCACTAGCTGTATAGTAATGTCTCACTAGCAGTATAGTAATGTCTCACTTGCTGTATAGTAATGTCTCACTAGCTGTATAGTAATATATCACAAGCTGAATAGTAATGTATCACTAGATTCATAGTAATGTATCACTAGATGTATAGTAATGTATCACTAGCAGTATATCAGTATCACTAGCAGTATAGTTATGTATCACTAGCTGTATAGTAATGTATCACTAGCTGTATAGTACTGCATCACTAGCTATATAGCAATGTATCACTAGCAGTATATCAGTATCACTAGCAGTATAGTAATGTCTCACTAGCTGTATAGTAATGTATCACTAGCTGTATAGTAATGTATCACTAGATGCATAGTAATGTATCACTAGATGTATAGTAATGTATCACTAGCAGTATATCAGTATCACTAGCAGTATAGTTATGTATCACTAGCTGTATAGTAATGTATCACTAGCTGTATAGTACTGTATCACTAGCTATATAGCAATGTATCACTAGCAGTATATCAGTATCACTAGCAGTATAGTAATGTATCACTAGCTGTATAGTAATGTCTCACTAGCTGTATAGTAATGTCTCACTAGCTGTATAGTAATGTATCACTAGCTGTATAGTTATGTATCACTAGCTGTATAGTAATGTCTCACTAGCAGTATAGTAATGTCTCACTTGCTGTATAGTAATGTCTCACTAGCTGTATAGTAATGTATCACTAGCTGTATAGTAATGTCTCACTAGCTGCATAGTAATGTATCACTAGCTGTATAGTAATGTATCACTAGCTGTATAGTAATATATCACTAGCTGTATAGTAATGTCTCACTAGCAGTATAGTAATGTCTCACTTGCTGTATAGTAATGTCTCACTAGCTGTATAGTAATATATCACAAGCTGTATAGTAATGTATCACTAGATGCATAGTAATGTATCACTAGATGTATAGTAATGTATCACTAGCAGTATATCAGTATCACTAGCAGTATAGTTATGTATCACTAGCTGTATAGTAATGTATCACTAGCTGTATAGTACTGTATCACTAGCTATATAGCAATGTATCACTAGCAGTATATCAGTATCACTAGCAGTATAGTAATGTATCACTAGCTGTATAGTAATGTCTCACTAGCTGTATAGTAATGTCTCACTAGCTGTATAGTAATGTATCACTAGTTGTATAGTAATGTCTCACTAGCTGTATAGTAATGTATCACTAGCTGTATAGTAATGTGTCACTAGTTGTATAGTAATGTATCACTAGCTGTATAGTACTATATCACTAGCTGTATAGTAATGTCTCACTAGCTGTATAGTAATGTATCACTAGCAGTATAGTAAGGTATCACTAGTTGTATAGTAAGGTATCACTAGCTACTAGTTGTATAGTAATGTATCACTAGATGTATAGTAATTTATCACTAGCAGTATAGTAATGTATCACTAGCTGTATAGTAATGTCTCACTAGCTGTATAGTAATGTATCACTAGCTGTATAGTAATGTATCACTAGTTGTATAGTAATGTCTCACTAGCTGTATAGTAATGTATCACTAGCTGTATAGTAATGTGTCACTAGTTGTATAGTAATGTATCACTAGCTGTATAGTACTGTATCACTAGCTGTATAGTAATGTCTCACTAGCTGTATAGTAATGTATCACTAGCAGTATAGTAAGGTATCACTAGTTGTATAGTAAGGTATCACTAGCTACTAGTTGTATAGTAATGTATCACTAGATGTATAGTAATGTATCACTAGCTGTATAGTAATGTCTCACTAGGTGTATGGTAATGTATCACTAGATGTATAGTAATGTCTCATTAGCAGTATAGTAATGTATCACTAGCAGTATAGTAATATATCACTATCAGTATAGTAATGTATCACTAGCACTATAGTAAGGTATCACTAGCTGTATAGGAATGTATCACTAGCTGTATAGGAATGTATCACTAGCTGTATAGTAATGTATCACTAGTTGTATATTAATGTATCACTAGCTGTATAGTAATATATCACTAGTTGTATAGTAATGTATCACTAGCTGTATAGTAATGTATCACTAGCTGTATAGTAATGTATCACTAGCTGTGTATTAGTATCATTAGCAGTATAGTAATGTGTAACTTGCTGTATAATAATAGAAAAACATCAACTAGTTCTCAGCGCTGCTATATTTCATACTGTGCTTCCTTTTAAAATATGATCTCAGAGAAAGAAAATAAAAAGGGCAGCTATTGAAACAACAAAAGAAAGCGCTGGTTTAAAAAATAGGGGATATCTATTTTTAAACCTGCTAGCCCGTTGCTGTCTAATGTCTGTCTCTAAATGTAGTACCTCAATTAAAATAATTATAATTAATTAAGTGTAGGTGGGGATACACTCCACAGTTTTAAAAATACACAATTTAATAATCCAACATTATACTATATGCATACAAACTCATGGCTAGATTACGAGTTTTGCGTTATGAGGGGTGCGGTGCCAACGAGCAGGTTTTCTCACCGCTCACTTACATTTTTCCAAACCCAGCGTTAAAAGACAAAAAGTGAGAGTAGAGCAAAATTGTGCTCCAAATTTAACTCCAATACCAGCGCTGCTTAAGTCAGTGGTGAACTGGTGTAACGTGCTTGTGCACGATTACCCCATAGGAATCAACGGGGAGAGCCGGCTGAAAAAAAGTCTAACACCTGCAATAAAGCACCGTAAAACTCAGTAACGCAGCCCCATTGATTCCTATGGGGCAATAAAATTTATGTTTACACCTAACACCCTAACATGAACCCCGAGTCTAAACACCCCTAATCTTACACTTATTAACCCCTAATCTGCCGCCCCCGACATCGCCGACACCTGCATTATATTTATTAACCCCTAATCTGCTGCTCCGGACACCGTCACCACCTACATTATACTTATGAACCCCTAATCTGCTGCCCCAATGTCACTGCCACTTACCTACACTTATTAACCCCTAATCGGCTACCCCCAACGTTGCCGCCACTATAATAAACATATTAACCCCTAAATTGCCGCACTCCTGCCTCACAAACATTAGTTAAATATTATTGACCCCTAATCTGCCGTCCCTAACATCGCCACCACCTACCTACATTTATTAACCCCTAATCTGCTGCCCCCAACGTCGCCGCCACTATATTAAAGTTATTAACCCCAAAACCTAAATCTAACCCTAACTCTAACACCCCCTAACTTAAATATAATTCAAATAAATCTAAATAAAAATTAATATTATTACCTAAATTATTCCTATGTAAAACTAAATACTTACCTATAAAATAAACCCTAAGATAGCTTGCTACAATATACAGTAACTAATAGTTACATTGTATCTAGTTTAGGATTTATTTTTATTTTACAGGCAAGTTTGTATTTATTTTAACTAGGTAGAATAGTTATTAAATAGTTATTAAATATTTAATAACTACCTAGCTAAAATAAATACAAAAGTACCTGTAAAATAAAATCTAACCTAAGTTACACTAACACCTAACACTACACTACAATTAAATAAATTACCTAAATTAAATAGAATTAAATACAATTAAATACAATTAGCTAAAGTACAAAAAAAACAAACACTAAATTATAGAAAATAAAAAACAAATTACAGATATCTAAACTAATTACACCTAATCTAATAGCCCTATCAAAATAAAAAATGCCCCCCAAAATAAAAAAAACCCTAGCCTAAACTAAACTACCAATAGCCCTTAAAAGGGCCTTTTGCGGGGCATTGCTCCAAAGTAATCAGCTCTTTTACCTGAAAAAAAAAATACAAAAACCCCCCAGCAGTAAAACCCACCACCCGCACAACCAACCCCCCAAATAAAATACTATCTAAAAAAACCTAAGATCCCCATTGCCCTGAAAAGGGCATTTGGATGGGCATTGCCCTTAAAAGGGCATTTAGCTCTATTGCACCCAAACCCCTAATCTAAAAATAAAACCCACCCAATACACCCTTAAAAAATCCTAACAGTAACCCCAATAGGATTGAGCTTGCATTCTATTGGCTGATTGGAACAGCCAATAGAATGTGAGCTCAATCCTATTGGCTGATTGGATCAGCCAATAGGATTGAACTTCAATCCTATTGGCCGATTGGGTCAGCCAATAGGATTTTTTCTACCTTAATTCCGAGTGGCTGATTTCTATCAGCCAATCGGAATCTAAGGAACGCCATCTTGGATGACGTCACTTAAAGGTACCTTCATTCATCTTTAGTCGTCGGATGAAGAGTATGCTCCACGTCGGATGTCTTGAAGATGGACCCGCTCCGCGCCGGATGGATGAAGATAGAAGATGCCGTTTGGATGAAGACTTCTGCCCATCTGGAGGACCACTTCGCCGGCTTGGATGAAGACTTCTCCTGGTAAGTCGATCTTCAGGGGGTTAGTGTTAGGTTTATTTAAGGGTGTATTGGGTGGGTTTTATTTTTAGGTTAGGGACTTTGGACCTGCAAAAGAGCTAACTGCCAATCCAAATGCCCTTTTTTAGGGCAATGGGGAGCTTATTTTTTTTTAGATAGTATTTTATTTGGGGGGTTGGTTGTGTGGGTGGTGGGTTTTACTGTTGAGGGGGTTGTTTGTATTTTTTTTTCAAGTAAAAGAGCTGATTACTTTGGGGCAATGCCCCACAAAAGGCCCTTTTAAGGGCTATTGGTAGTTTAGTTTAGGCTAGGGTTTTTTTATTTTGGGGGGGCATTTTTTTATTTTGACAGGGCTATTAGATTAGGTGTAATTAGTTTAAATATCTGTAATTTGTTTTTTATTTTCTGTAATTTAGTGGGGGGGGGATTTGTGCTTTAGCTAATTGTATTTAATTTAGGTAATTTATTTAATTGTAGTGTAGTGTTAGGTGTTAGTGTAACTTAGGTTAGGTTTTATTTTACAAGTACTTTTCTATTTATTTTAGCTAGGTAATTATTAAATAGTTAATAACTATTTAATAACTATTCTACCTAGTTAAAATAAATACAAACTTACCTGTAAAATAAAAATACATCCTAAGCTAGATACAATGTAACTATTAGTTATATTGTAGCTATCTTAGGGTTTATTTTATAGGTAAGTATTTAGTTTTAAATAGGAATAATTTAGGTAATAATATTAATTTTTATTTAGATTTATTTGAATTATATTTAAGTTAGGGGGTGTTAGTGTTAGACTTAGGTTTAGGAGTTAATAACTTGATATAGTGACGGCGACGTTGGGGGCTGCAGATTAGAAGTTAATAAATGTAGGTAGGTGGCGGTGATGTTAGGGACGGCAGATTAGGGGTTAGTAATATTTAACTAATGTTTGCGAGGCGGGAGTGCAGCGGTTTAGGGGTTAATATGTTTGTTATAGTGGCGACGACGTTGGTGGCGACAGATTAGGGGTTAATAAGTGTATGAGTATCACTAGCTGTATAATAATGTATTACTAGCTGTATAGTAAGGTATCACTAGATGTATAGTAATGTATCACTAGCTGTATAGTAATGTATCACTAGATGTATAGTTATGTATCACTAGATGTATAGTAATGTATCACTAGCAGTATAATAATGTATCACTAGCAGTATAATAATGTATTACTAGCTGTATAGTGATGTGTCACTTGCACTGTATCAGTATCACTAAATGTAGAACAATGTTACATTAGCATTATAGTTATGTATCACTAGCTGTATAATAATGTGTCACTCGCACTGTATCAGTATCACTAGCTGTATAACAATGTGACATTAGCACTATAGTTATTTATCACTAGCTGTATAATAATGTGTCACTCGCACTGTATCAGTACCACTAGCTGTATAATGATGTGTCACTTGCACTGTATCAGTATCACTAGCTGTATAACAATGTGACATTAGCATTATAGTTATGTATCACTAGCTGTATAATAATGTGTCACTCGCACTGTATCAGTATCACTAGCTGTATAACAGTGTTACATTAGCAGTATAGTTATGTATCACTAGCTGTATAATAATGTGTCACTTGCACTGTATCAGTGTCACTAGCTGTATAACAATGTGACATTAGCATTATAGTTATTTATCACTAGCTGTATAATGATGTGTCACTTGCACTGTATCAGTATCACTAGCTGTATAACAATGTGACACTAGATGCATAGTAATGTATCACTAGATGTATAGTAATGTATCACTAGCAGTATAGTTATGTATCACTAGATGTATAGTAATGTATCACTAGCAGTATAATAATGTATCACTAGCAGTATAATAATGTATTACTAGCTGTATAGTGATGTGTCACTTGCACTGTATCAGTATCACTAAATGTAGAACAATGTTACATTAGCATTATAGTTATGTATCACTAGCTGTATAATAATGTGTCACTCGCACTGTATCAGTATCACTAGCTGTATAACAATGTGACATTAGCACTATAGTTATTTATCACTAGCTGTATAATAATGTGTCACTCGCACTGTATCAGTACCACTAGCTGTATAATGATGTGTCACTTGCACTGTATCAGTATCACTAGCTGTATAACAATGTGACATTAGCATTATAGTTATGTATCACTAGCTGTATAATAATGTGTCACTCGCACTGTATCAGTATCACTAGCTGTATAACAGTGTTACATTAGCAGTATAGTTATGTATCACTAGCTGTATAATAATGTGTCACTTGCACTGTATCAGTGTCACTAGCTGTATAACAATGTGACATTAGCATTATAGTTATTTATCACTAGCTGTATAATGATGTGTCACTTGCACTGTATCAGTATCACTAGCTGTATAATAATGTGTCACTTGCACTGTATCAGTGTCACTAGCTGTATAACAATGTGACACTAGCAGTATAGTTATGTATCACTAGCTGTAAAATAATGTGTCACTTGCACTGTATCAATGTCACTAGCTGTATAACAATGTGACACTAGCTGTATAATAATGTGTCACTTGCACTGTATCAGTATCACTAGCTGTATAACAATGTGACACTAGCAGTATAGTTATGTATCACTAGCTGTATAACAATGTTACATTAGCAGTATAGTTATGTATCACTAGCTGTATAATAATGTGTCACTTGCACTGTATCAGTGTCACTAGCTGTATAACAATGTAACATTATCATTATAGTTATTTATCACTAGCTGTATAATAATGTGTCACTTGCACTGTATCAGTATCACTAGCTGTATAACAATGTGACATTAGCATTATAGTTATTTATCACTAGCTGTATAACGATGTGTCACTTGCACTGTATCAGTATCACTATCTGTATAACAATGTGATACTAGATGTATAATAATGTGTCACTTGCACTGTATCAGTATCACTAGCTGTATAACAATGTGACACTAGCAGTACAGTTATGTATCACTAGCTGTATAATAATGTGTCACTTGCACTGTATCAGTGTCACTAGCTGTATAACAATGTGACACTAGCAGTATAGTTATGTATCACTAGCTGTATAATAATGTGTCACTTGCACTGTATCAGTATCACAAGCTGTATAACAATGTTACATTAGCAGTATAGTTATGTATCATTAGCTGTATAATAATGTGTCACTTGCACTGTATCAGTATCACTAGCTGTATAACAATGTGACACTATCAGTATAGTTATGTATCACTAGCTGTATAACAATGTGACACTAGCAGTATAGTTTTACGTCACTAGCTGTATAATAATGTGTCACTTGCACTGTATCAGCATCACTAGCTGTATAACAATGTGACACTAGCAGTATAGTTATGTATCACTAGCTGTATAATAATGTATCACTAGCTGTATAATAATGTGTCACTTGCACTGTATCAATATCACTAGCTGTATAACAATGTGACACTAGCTGCATAATAATGTGTCACTTGCACTGTATCAGTATCACTAGCTGTATAACAATGTGACACTAGCTGTATAATAATGTGTCACTTGCACTGTATCAGTATCACTAGCTGTATAACAATGTTACATTAGCAGTATAGTTATGTATCACTAGCTGTATAATGTGTCACTTGCACTGTATCAGTGTCACTAGCTGTATAACAATGTGACACTAGCAGTATAGTTTTACGTCACTAGCTGTATAATAATGTGTCACTTGCACTGTATCAGTATCACTAGCTGTATAATAATGTGTCACTTGCACTGTATCAGTATCACTAGCTGTATAATAATGTGTCACTTGCACTGTATCAGTATCACTATCTGTATAACAATGTGACACTAGCAGTATAATAATGTGTCACTTGCACTGTATCAGTATCACTAGCTGTATAACAATGTGACACTAGCTGTATAATAATGTGTCACTTGCACTGTATCAGTATCACTAGCTGTATAACAATGTTACATTAGCAGTATAGTTATGTATCACTAGCTGTATAATAATGTGTCACTTGCACTGTATCAGTATCACTAGCTGTATAACAATGTGACACTAGCAGTATAGTTATGTATCACTAGCTGTATAATAATGTGTCACTTGCACTGTATCAGTATCACTAGTTGTATAACAATGTTACATTAGCAGTATAGTTATGTATCATTAGCTGTATAATAATGTTACATTAGCAGTAGAGTTATGTATCACTAGTTGTATAATAATGTGTCACTTGCACTGTATCAGTATCACTAGCTGTATAACAATGTTACATTAGCAATATAGTTATGTATCATTAGCTGTATAATAATGTGTCACTTGCACTGTATCAGTGTCACTAGCTGTATAAAAATGTTACATTAGCAGTATAGTTATTTATCACTAGCTGTATAATGATGTGTCACTCGCACTGTATCAGTATCACTAGCTGTATAACAATGTGACACTAGCTGTATAATAATGTGTCACGTGCACTGTATCAGTATCACTAGCTGTATAACAATGTTATATAGTTATGTATCACTAGCTGTATAATAATGTGTCACTAGCAGTATAGTTATTTATCACTAGCTATATAATAATGTGTCACTTGCACTGTATCAGTATCACTAGCTGTATAAAAATGTGACACTAGCTGTATAATAATGTGTCACTTGCACTGTATCAGTATCACTAGCTGTATAACAATGTGACACTAGCAGTATAGTTATTTATCACTAGCTGTATAACAATGTGACACTAGCAGTATAGTTATTTATCACTAGCTGTATAATAATGTGTCACTTGCACTGTATATGCATCACTATCTGTATAACAATGTGACACTAGCAGTATAGTTATTTATCACTAGCTGTATAATAATGTGTCACTTGCACTGTATCAGTATCACTAGCTGTATAACAATGTGACACTAGCTGTATAATATTGTGTCATTTGCACTGTATCAGTATCACTAGCTGTATAACAATGTGACACTAGCAGTATAGTTTTACGTCACTAGCTGTATAATAATGTGTCACTTGCACTGTATCAGTATCACTAGCTGTATAACAATGTTACACTAGCTGTATAATAATGTGTCACTTGCACTGTATCAGTATCACTAGCTGTATAACAATGTGACAGTAGCAGTATAGTTATGTATCACTAGCTGTATAATAATGTGTCACTTGCACTGTATCAGTATCACTAGCTGTATAACAGCGTGACACTAGCAGTATAGTTATGTATCATTAGCTGTATAATAATGTGTCACTTGCACTGTATCAGTGTCACTAGCTGTATAAAAATGTTACATTAGCAGTATAGTTATGTATCATTAGCTGTATAATAATGTGTCACTTGCACTGTATCAGTGTCACTAGCTGTATAAAAATGTTACATTAGCAGTATAGTTATTTATCACTAGCTGTATAATGATGTGTCACTCGCACTGTATCAGTATCACTAGCTGTATAACAATGTGACACTAGCTGTATAATAATGTGTCACTTGCACTGTATCAGTATCACTAGCTGTATAACAATGTGACACTAGCTGCATAATAATGTGTCACTTGCACTGTATCAGTATCACTAGCTGTATAACAATGTGACACTAGCTGTATAATAATGTGTCACTTGCACTGTATCAGTATCACAAGCTGTATAACAATGTGACACTAGCAGTATAGTTATGTATCACTAGCTGTATAACAATGTGACACTAGCAGTATAGTTATGTATCACTAGCTGTATAATAATGTGTCACTT
Organism: Bombina bombina; assembly: GCF_027579735.1. Taxonomy (NCBI): domain Eukaryota; kingdom Metazoa; phylum Chordata; class Amphibia; order Anura; family Bombinatoridae; genus Bombina; species Bombina bombina. The sequence goes on along the minus strand of NC_069505.1, from coordinate 307,044,697 downwards.
GTACTGTATCAGTATCACTAGCTGTATAACAATGTGACATTAGCATTATAGTTATGTATCACTAGCTGTATAATGATGTGTCACTTGCACTGTATCAGTATCACTAGCTGTATAACAATGTGACACTAGCTGTATAATAATGTGTCACTTGCACTTTATCAGTATCACTAGCTGTATAACAATGTGACATTAGCATTATAGTTATTTATCACTAGCTGTATAATGATGTGTCACTTGCACTGTATCAGTATCACTAGCTGTATAACAATGTGACACTAGCTGTATAATAATGTGTCACTTGCACTGTATCAGTTTCACTAGCTGTATAACAATGTGACACTAGCTGTATAATAATGTGTCACTTGCACTGTATCAGAATCACTAGCTGTATAATAATGTGACACTAGCTATATAATAATGTGTCACTTGCACTGTATCAGTATCACTAGCTGTATAACAATGTGACACTAGCAGTATAGTTATGTATCACTAGCTGTATAACAATGTGACACTAGCAGTACAGTTATGTATCACTAGCTGTATAATAATGTGTCACTTGCACTGTATCAGTATCACTAGCTGTATAACAGCGTGACACTAGCAGTATAGTTATGTATCACTAGCTGTATAATAATGTGTCACTTGCACTGTATCAGTATCACTAGCTGTATAACAATGTTACATTAGCAGTATAGTTATTTATCACTAGCTGTATAATGATGTGTCACTCGCACTGTATCAGTGTCACTAGCTGTATAACAGTGTTACATTAGCAGTATAGTTATGTATCACTAGCTGTATAATAATGTGTCACTTGCACTGTATCAGTATCACTAGCTGTATAACAATGTTACATTAGCAGTATAGTTATTTATCACTAGCTGTATAATGATGTGTCACTCGCACTGTATCAGTATCACTAGCTGTATAACAATGTGACACTAGCTGTATAATAATGTGTCACGTGCACTGTATCAGTATCACTAGCTGTATAACAATGTTATATAGTTATGTATCACTAGCTGTATAATAATGTGTCACTAGCAGTATAGTTATTTATCACTATCTATATAATAATGTGTCACTTGCACTGTATCAGTATCACTAGCTGTATAAAAATGTGACACTAGCTGTATAATAATGTGTCACTTGCACTGTATCAGTATCACTAGCTGTATAACAATGTGACACTAGCAGTATAGTTATTTATCACTAGCTGTATAACAATGTGACACTAGCAGTATAGTTATTTATCACTAGCTGTATAATAATGTGTCACTTGCACTGTATATGCATCACTATCTGTATAACAATGTGACACTAGCAGTATAGTTATTTATCACTAGCTGTATAATAATGTGTCACTTGCACTGTATCAGTATCACTAGCTGTATAACAATGTGACACTAGCTGTATAATATTGTGTCATTTGCACTGTATCAGTATCACTAGCTGTATAACAATGTGACACTAGCAGTATAGTTTTACGTCACTAGCTGTATAATAATGTGTCACTTGCACTGTATCAGTATCACTAGCTGTATAACAATGTGACACTAGCTGTATAATAATGTGTCACTTGCACTGTATCAGTATCACTAGCTGTATAACAATGTGACAGTAGCAGTATAGTTATGTATCACTAGCTGTATAATAATGTGTCACTTGCACTGTATCAGTATCACTAGCTGTATAACAGCGTGACACTAGCAGTATAGTTATGTATCATTAGCTGTATAATAATGTGTCACTTGCACTGTATCAGTGTCACTAGCTGTATAAAAATGTTACATTAGCAGTATAGTTATGTATCATTAGCTGTATAATAATGTGTCACTTGCACTGTATCAGTGTCACTAGCTGTATAAAAATGTTACATTAGCAGTATAGTTATTTATCACTAGCTGTATAATGATGTGTCACTCGCACTGTATCAGTATCACTAGCTGTATAACAATGTGACACTAGCTGTATAATAATGTGTCACTTGCACTGTATCAGTATCACTAGCTGTATAACAATGTGACACTAGCTGCATAATAATGTGTCACTTGCACTGTATCAGTATCACTAGCTGTATAACAATGTGACACTAGCTGTATAATAATGTGTCACTTGCACTGTATCAGTATCACAAGCTGTATAACAATGTGACACTAGCAGTATAGTTATGTATCACTAGCTGTATAACAATGTGACACTAGCAGTATAGTTATGTATCACTAGCTGTATAATAATGTGTCACTTGCACTGTATCAGTATCACTAGCTGTATAACAATGTGACATTAGCATTATAGTTATGTATCACTAGCTGTATAATGATGTGTCACTTGCACTGTATCAGTATCACTAGCTGTATAACAATGTGACACTAGCTGTATAATAATGTGTCACTTGCACTTTATCAGTATCACTAGCTGTATAACAATGTGACATTAGCATTATAGTTATTTATCACTAGCTGTATAATGATGTGTCACTTGCACTGTATCAGTATCACTAGCTGTATAACAATGTGACACTAGCTGTATAATAATGTGTCACTTGCACTGTATCAGTTTCACTAGCTGTATAACAATGTGACACTAGCTGTATAATAATGTGTCACTTGCACTGTATCAGAATCACTAGCTGTATAATAATGTGACACTAGCTATATAATAATGTGTCACTTGCACTGTATCAGTATCACTAGCTGTATAACAATGTGACACTAGCAGTATAGTTATGTATCACTAGCTGTATAACAATGTGACACTAGCAGTATAGTTATGTATCACTAGCTGTATAATAATGTGTCACTTGCACTGTATCAGTATCACTAGCTGTATAACAATGTGACACTAGCTGTATAGTTATTTATCACTAGCTGTATAATAATGTGTCACTTGCACTGTATCAGTATCACTAGCTGTATAACAATGTGACACTAGCTGTATAATAATGTGTCACTTGCACTGTATCAGTATCACTAGCTGTATAACAATGTGACACTAGCAGTATAGTTATTTATCACTAGCTGTATAACAATGTGACACTAGCAGTATAGTTATTTATCACTAGCTGTATAATAATGTGTCACTTGCACTGTATAAGCATCACTATCTGTATAACAATGTGACACTAGCAGTATAGTTATTTATCACTAGCTGTATAATAATGTGTCACTTGCACTGTATCAGTATCACTAGCTGTATAACAATGTGACACTAGCTGTATAATAATGTGTCATTTGCACTGTATCAGTATCACTAGCTGTATAACAATGTGACACTAGCAGTATAGTTTTACGTCACTAGCTGTATAATAATGTGTCACTTGCACTGTATCAGTATCACTAGCTGTATAACAATGTGACACTAGCTGTATAATAATGTGTCACTTGCACTGTATCAGTATCACTAGCTGTATAACAATGTGACAGTAGCAGTATAGTTATGTATCACTAGCTGTATAATAATGTGTCACTTGCACTGTATAAGCATCACTAGCTGTATAACAATGTGACACTAGCAGTATAGTTATTTATCACTAGCTGTATAATAATGTGTCACTTGCACTGTATCAGTATCACTAGCTGTATAACAATGTGACACTAGCTGTATAATATTGTGTCATTTGCACTGTATCAGTATCACTAGCTGTATAACAATGTGACACTAGCAGTATAGTTTTACGTCACTAGCTGTATAATAATGTGTCACTTGCACTGTATCAGTATCACTAGCTGTATAACAATGTGACACTAGCTGTATAATAATGTGTCACTTGCACTGTATCAGTATCACTAGCTGTATAACAATGTGACAGTAGCAGTATAGTTATGTATCACTAGCTGTATAATAATGTGTCACTTGCACTGTATCAGTATCACTAGCTGTATAACAGCGTGACACTAGCAGTATAGTTATGTATCATTAGCTGTATAATAATGTGTCACTTGCACTGTATCAGTGTCACTAGCTGTATAAAAATGTTACATTAGCAGTATAGTTATGTATCATTAGCTGTATAATAATGTGTCACTTGCACTGTATCAGTGTCACTAGCTGTATAAAAATGTTACATTAGCAGTATAGTTATTTATCACTAGCTGTATAATGATGTGTCACTCGCACTGTATCAGTATCACTAGCTGTATAACAATGTGACACTAGCTGTATAATAATGTGTCACTTGCACTGTATCAGTATCACTAGCTGTATAACAATGTGACACTAGCTGCATAATAATGTGTCACTTGCACTGTATCAGTATCACTAGCTGTATAACAATGTGACACTAGCTGTATAATAATGGGTCACTTGCACTGTATCAGTATCACAAGCTGTATAACAATGTGACACTAGCAGTATAGTTATGTATCACTAGCTGTATAACAATGTGACACTAGCAGTATAGTTATGTATCACTAGCTGTATAATAATGTGTCACTTGCACTGTATCAGTATCACTAGCTGTATAACAATGTGACATTAGCATTATAGTTATGTATCACTAGCTGTATAATGATGTGTCACTTGCACTGTATCAGTATCACTAGCTGTATAACAATGTGACACTAGCTGTATAATAATGTGTCACTTGCACTTTATCAGTATCACTAGCTGTATAACAATGTGACATTAGCATTATAGTTATTTATCACTAGCTGTATAATGATGTGTCACTTGCACTGTATCAGTATCACTAGCTGTATAACAATGTGACACTAGCTGTATAATAATGTGTCACTTGCACTGTATCAGTTTCACTAGCTGTATAACAATGTGACACTAGCTGTATAATAATGTGTCACTTGCACTGTATCAGAATCACTAGCTGTATAATAATGTGACACTAGCTATATAATAATGTGTCACTTGCACTGTATCAGTATCACTAGCTGTATAACAATGTGACACTAGCAGTATAGTTATGTATCACTAGCTGTATAACAATGTGACACTAGCAGTATAGTTATTTATCACTAGCTGTATAATAATGTGTCACTTGCACTGTATCAGTATCACTAGCTGTATAACAATGTGACACTAGCTGTATAGTTATTTATCACTAGCTGTATAATAATGTGTCACTTGCACTGTATCAGTATCACTAGCTGTATAACAATGTGACACTAGCTGTATAATAATGTGTCACTTGCACTGTATCAGTATCACTAGCTGTATAACAATGTGACACTAGCAGTATAGTTATTTATCACTAGCTGTATAACAATGTGACACTAGCAGTATAGTTATTTATCACTAGCTGTATAATAATGTGTCACTTGCACTGTATAAGCATCACTATCTGTATAACAATGTGACACTAGCAGTATAGTTATTTATCACTAGCTGTATAATAATGTGTCACTTGCACTGTATCAGTATCACTAGCTGTATAACAATGTGACACTAGCTGTATAATAATGTGTCATTTGCACTGTATCAGTATCACTAGCTGTATAACAATGTGACACTAGCAGTATAGTTTTACGTCACTAGCTGTATAATAATGTGTCACTTGCACTGTATCAGTATCACTAGCTGTATAACAATGTGACACTAGCTGTATAATAATGTGTCACTTGCACTGTATCAGTATCACTAGCTGTATAACAATGTGACAGTAGCAGTATAGTTATGTATCACTAGCTGTATAATAATGTGTCACTTGCACTGTATAAGCATCACTAGCTGTATAACAATGTGACACTAGCAGTATAGTTATTTATCACTAGCTGTATAATAATGTGTCACTTGCACTGTATCAGTATCACTAGCTGTATAACAGCGTGACACTAGCAGTATAGTTATGTATCACTAGCTGTATAATAATGTGTCACTTGCACTGTATCAGTGTCACTAGCTGTATAACAGCGTGACACTAGCAGTATAGTTATGTATCACTAGGTGTATAATAATGTGTCACTTGCACTGTATAAGCATCACTAGCTGTATAACAATGTGACACTGGCTGTATAATAATGTGTCACTTGCACTGTATCAGTATCACTAGCTGTATAACAATGTGACAGTAGTAGTATAGTTATTTATCACTAGCTGTATAATAATGTGTCACTTGCACTGTATCATTGTCACTAGCTGTATAATAATGTGTCACTTGCACTGTATCAGTGTCACTAGCTGTATAACAATGTGACACTAGCAGTATAGTTATGTATCACTAGCTGTATAATAATGTGTCACTTGCACTGTATCAGTATCACTAGCTGTATAACAATGTGACACTAGCTGTATAATAATGTGTCACTTGCACTGTATCAGTGTCACTAGCTGTATAACAATGTGACATTAGCATTATAGTTATTTATCACTAGCTGTATAATAATGTGTCACTTGCACTGTATCAGTATCACTAGCTGTATAACAATGTGACACTAGCTGTATAATAATGTGTCACTTGCACTGTATCAGTGTCACTAGCTGTATAACAATGTGACATTAGCATTATAGTTATTTATCACTAGCTGTATAATAATTTGTCACTTGCACTGTATCAGTATCACTAGTTGTATAACAATGTGACACTAGCTGTATAATAATGTGTCACTTGCACTGTATCAGTGTCACTAGCTGTATAACAATGTGATATGAGCTTTGGGAATGTATCTTCCCTTCTTGCTATGACTGTATGAATGTTTCTTCCCACATCACACAAAACCCCACCCCAAAGCAAGCTGATGGATGAAGCTGGTTATTTTCCACTATGAATCTAATGCTGGGAGCTCATATGCTCGAGGATCTGGCAGATTGTGTTCAGTGTGAATCTGATTCTCTTATACAGAGGGACCTGCGTTACAGTTCATTGGGAATCTTGAAGCTTTATACAGAGGCATCTGAGAAAACCTGTAGCCATCATACTGAGGGATCTGAGAGAATCTGTAGCCCTTTTACAGATGCATCTGAGAGAACCTGTGGCTCTTATACAGAGGGAGATCAGATTTTGTTCATTAGGAATTTAGAGACTATATGCAGCAGAGGGACTGTAGATTCTGTATGCTGGGGGAGTTTACAATTTATGTACAGAAGGATCATACAAACGTGAGAGTACTGGAGCAGTCTAGCTGACCTGCACAGAAACCATCCACAGGTGGGTACTGCAACCTTATATCTTTATATAGTATGCTGAATTAAAACACCTTTATCCAGCCTGTCACTAGATATACATCAGTTGTGTTACACCTGCACTAGGTCACACCTCTCCCTGGGCTATGCCTGTCCCTGGGTTACACCTGCACCGGGTCATGCCTGTTCCTGGGTTACACCTGCACTGGGTCACGCCTGTTCTTGGGTTACACCTGCACTGGGTCATGCCTGTTCCTGGGTTACACCTGCACTGGGGCATGCCTGTTCCTGGGTTACACCTGCACTGGATCACGCCTGTTCCTGGGTTACAACTGCACTGGGTAATGCCTGTTCCTGGGTTACACCTGCACTGGGTCATGCCTGTTCCTGGGTTACACCTGCACTGGGTCACGCCTGTCCCTAAGTTACATCTGCACTGGGTCATGCCTGTTCCTGGGTTATACCTGCACTGGGTCATGCCTGTTCCTGGGTTACACCTGCACTGGGTCACACCTGTCCCTGGGTTTTAACTGTCCCTGGGTTACACCTGCACTGGGCCACGCTTGTCCCTGGGTCACACCTGTTCCTGGGTTACAGCTGCACTGGGTCACACCTGCACTGGGCAACACCTGTCCCTGGGTCACACCTGCATTGAGTTACGCCTGTCCCTAGGTCACACCTGTTCCTGGGTTACACTTGTACTGGGTCACGCTTGTCCCGGGCTATGCCTGTCAGTGGGTCACACCTGCACTGGGTCACACCTGTCCCTGGGCTATACCTGTCCCTGGGTTACACATTCACCAGGTCACGCTTGTCCCTGGGTCATACCTGCACTGGAACAAACCTGCACTGGGTCACGCCGGGCCCTGTGTCATGCCTATTCCTGGGTCACACCTGTCTGTGGGTCACACCTGTCCCAGGGCTGCAGATGTCCCTGGGCTATATATCCTCAGGGTTATACCTGTCACTTGGCTACATCTGTCACTGGGTTATATATCCTTAGGGTTACACCTGTCCCTGGGTAATATATCCTCAGGGTTACACCTGTCCCTGGGCAATATATCCTCAGGGTTACACCTGTCCCTGGGCAATATATCCTCAGGGTTACACCTGTCCCTGGGCTATATATCCTCAGGCCTACACCTTACCCTGGACTATATATCCTCAGGGTTATATCTGTCATTTGGCTACATCTGTCACTGGGTTATATATCCTCAGGAATAAATCTGTCCCTGGGCAATATAGCCTCAGGTTTACACCTGTCCCTGTGCTATATATCATCAGGGCTACATCTGTTCCTGGGCAATATATCCTCAGGGTTACACCAGTCCCTGGGCTATATATCATCAGGGCTACATCTGTCCCTGGGCAATATATCCTTAGGGTTACACCTGTCCCTGGGCTACACTCCTCACTTGGTTATATATCCTCAGGGATACACCTCTCCCTGGGCTACACCTTACACTGAGCTAAACCACCTCAGGGTTACACCATTCCCTAGACTTCACCCCTCCCTGGGTTTTATTTTGTCAGGGCTGCAGCTGTCCCTGGGTCACACCTGTCACTAGACTACACCTCTCCCTGGTCACACCTCACCCTCGGCTACACCTATGTTAGTTTGCATTCAGCTTTGGGTTCCTTCAGTTCTCTGATTAAATCTTTACTTGATGCCTGGAAGATTTAAACCCTCAGCACATCTAGGCACAGATGAATTAGATGTTTCCTTGTTCTTTAAAGGGACCGTCTACACCAGAATTGTTATTGTTTAAAAAGATATATAATCCCTTTATTACCCATTCCTCTGTTTTATATAACCAACACAGTTATATTAATATATGTTTTACCTATGTAATTACTTTGTATCTAAGCCTCTGCAAGACTGCCCCCTTATCTCAGTGTTTTTAACAGGCATGCAGTTTAGCCAATCAGTGCATACTTCTAAATAACTCCACGGGAGTGAGCACAATGTTAACTATATGACACACATGAACTAGTACAGTCCAACTGTGAAAAACTTTCAAAATGCTCTAAGCTAAGAGACGGTTCTCAACGGTTTAGAAATCAGTTTGAGCCTAACTAGGTTTAGCTTTTCAAAAATACCATCAAGGGAACAAAGCAAATATAATGATAAAAGTCAATTGGAAAGTTGTTTAAAATTGCATGCCCTATCTGAATCATTAAAGTTTCATTTTGACTAGACTGTCCCTTTAAGCACTTTTGTTCTATGATATCACTACTAACTTCTACTAGTGCACAAACAAATATCAGTTGTAATAGGCAGAGTATGACAGGGAACTTTGTTGCACAGTTGTATCAGTTAACCAGCTACCTGAAAGAAATGCTTTCTAGGCAGGAGCTTCAGCTGCATATAAAAATGGGTCTCTTTTTGTCCCTCTAAATATATTTTTATCTCAGTGCAATACTTATTAACTAAACTATGGTTTAATAATTATTTTTTTATCTTGGTAGTTTTTATATTGTCTGTCTTTATCATGAAAACGTCAAAATACTTGCCTTTCCAAACAAATTGTCCCCTTCTGCGAATATTATTAATGTGTCAATTACTCTGTACTGTGTCCTAATAAAATGTCTGTCTGTCCGCCTGTACCTTGTCCTAATTAAATGTCTGTCTGCCTGTTGTGTTGTAATAAAAAGTAACTCTGTCGTAATAAATGTCAGTCTGTCTGGCCTGTATTGTGTCATAATAAAAAGTCAGTCTTTCTGCCTGTACTGTGTCGTAATAAAATGTCAGTCTGTCCGCCTGTACTGTGTCGTAATAAAAAGTTAGTCTATCTGGCCTGTACTGTGTTGTAATAAAAAGTCAGTCTGTCCGCCTTACTGTGTCATAATAATGTCAGTCTGTCCGCCTGTACTGTGTGGTAATAAAAAATGAGTCTGTCCGCCTGTACTGTGTCCTAATAAAATGTCAGTCTGTCTGGCCTGTGTTATGCTGTAATAGAATGTCTGTCTGGTCTGTACTGTGTCCTAATAAAATGTCAGTCTTTCTGCCTGTACTCTTTCCTAATAAAATGTCAGTGTGTCTGCCTGTACGGTGTCCTAATAAAATGTCTGTCTGCTTGTACTGTGTCCTAATAAAATGTCAGTTTGTCCTTTTATACTCTATCTTAATAAAATGTCAGTCTGTGACCTGTAAACTGGAACAAGTATTTGTGACCATGGGGTAGATTTATCATAGTGCGAGTGGACATGATACGATGTAGCGTATCATGTCTGCTGCACATCGATAAATGCCGACAGCATACGCTGTCGGCATTTATCATTGCACAAGCAGTTCTTGTGAACTGCTGGTGCAATGCCGCCCCCTGCAGATACGCGGCCAAACAGCCGCTAGCAAGGGGTGTCAATCAACCCGATCATATTTGATCGGCTTGATTTCTGTCTGCGGCCTCAGAGCAGACGGACAAGTTATGGAGCAATATATCCTTAGGGTTACACCTGTCCCTGGGCTACACTCCTCCCTTGGTTATATATCCTCAGGAATACACCTCTCCCTGGGCTACACCTTACACTGAGCTAAATCACCTCAGGGTTACACTGTTCCCTAGGCTTCACCCCTCCCTGGGTTTTATTTTGTCAGGGCTTCACCTGTCCCTGGGTTACACCTGTCACTAGACTACACCTCTCCCTGGTTACACCTCTCCTTCGGCTACACCTGTGTTGGTTTGCATCCTGCTTTGGGTTCCTTCAGTTCTCTGATTAAATCTTGACTTGATGCCTGGAAGATTTAAACTCTCAGCACATCTAGGCACAGATGAATAAGATGTTTCCTTGTTCTTTAAGCGCTTTTGTTCTGTGATATCACTACTAACTTCTACAAGTGCACAAACAAATATCAGTTTTAATAGGCAGAGTATGACAGGGAACTTTGTTGCACCGTTGTATCAGTTAACCCGCTAACTGAGAGAAATGCTTTCTAGGCAGGAGCATCAGTTACATATAAAAATGGATCTCTTTTTGTCCCTCCAAATATATTTTTATCTCAGTGCAATACTTATTAACTAAACTATGGTTTAAAAATGATTTATTATTTTTTATCTTGGTAGTTTGTATAATGTCTGTCTTTATCATGAAAACGTCAAAATACTTGCCTTTCCAAACAAATTGTCCCTTTCTGTGAATATTATTATGTCAATTACTCTGTAGTGTGTCCTAATAAAATGTCTGTCCGTCTTTACCTTGTCCTAATTAAATGTCTGCCTGCTTGTACTGTGTCCTAATAAAATGTCAGTTTGTCCTTTTATACTCTATCTTAATAAAATGTCAGTCTGTGACCTGTAAACTGGAACAAGTATTTGTGACCATGGGTTAGATTTATCATAGTGCGAGTGGACATGATACGATGTAGCGTATCATGTCTGCTGCACATCGATAAATGCCGACAGCATACGCTGCCGGCATTTATCATTGCACATGCAGTTCTTGTGAACTGCTGGTGCAATGCCACCCCCTGCAGATACGCGGCCAATCAGCCGCTAGCAAGGGGTGTCAACCAACCCGATCGTATTCGATCGGCTTGATTTCTGTCCGCGGCCTCAGAGCAGAAGGACAAGTTATGTAGCAATATATCCTTAGGGTTACACCTGTCCCTGGGCTACACTCCTCCATTGGTTATATATCCTCAGGAATACACCTCTCCCTGGGCTACACCTTACACTGAGCTAAACCACCTCAGGGTTACACCGTTCCCTAGGCTTCACCCCTCCCTGGGTTTTATTTTGTCAGGGCTTCACCTGTCCCTGGGTTACACCTGTCACTAGACTACACCTCTCCCTGGTCACACCTCTCCCTCGGCTACACCTGTGTTGGTTTACATTCTGTTTTGGGTTCCTTCAGTTCTCTGATTAAATCTTGACTTGATGCCTGGAAGATTTAAAACCTTGGTAATTTGTATAATGTCTGTCTTTATCATGAATACGTCAAAATACTTGCCTTTCCAAACAAATTGTCCCCTTCTGCGAATATTATTATGTCAATTACTCTGTACTTTGTCCTAATAAAATGTCTGTCCGCCTGTACCTTGTCCTAATTAAATGTCTGTCCGTCTGTACCTTGTCCTAATTAAATGTCTGTCTGCCTGTACCTTATCCTAATTAAATGTCTGCCCGCCTGTACCTTGTCTTAATTAAATGTCTGTCCGCCTGTACCTTGTCCTAATAAAATGTCTGTCCTCCTGTACCTTGTCCTAATAAAATGTCTGTCCGTCTGTACCTTGTCCAAATTAAATGTCTGTCCTCCTGTACCTTGTCCTAATAAAATGTCTGTCCCCCTGTACCTTGTCCTTATTAAATGTCTGCCCGCTTGTACCTTGTCCTAATAAAATGTCTGTCCGCCTGTACCTTGTCCTAATTAAATGTCTGCCCGCCTGTACCTTGTCCTAATAAAATGTCTGTCTGCCTGTACCTTATCCTAATTAAATGTCTGTCCGCCTGTACCTTGTCCTAAAAAAATGTCTGTCTCCCTGTACCTTGTCCTAATTAAATGTCTGCCCGCCTGTAACTTGTCCTAATAAAATGTCTGTCCGCCTGTACCTTGTCCTAATTAAATGTCTGTCCGCCTGTACCTTGTCCTAATAAAATGTCTGCCCGCCTGTGCCTTGTCCTTATTAAATGTCTGTCCACCTGTACCTTGTCCTAATAAAATGTCTGTCCGCCTGTACCTTGTCCTAATTAAATGTCTGTCCGTCTGTACCTTGTCCTAATAAAATGTCTGCCTGCCTGTACTGTGTCATAATAAATGTCTGTCCGCTTGTACCTTGTCCTAATAAAATGTCTGTCCGCCTATACCTTGTCCTAATTAAATTTCTGTCTGTCCACCTGTACCTTGTCCTAATTAAATGTCTGTCTGTCCATCTGTACCTTGTCCTAATAAAATGTCTGTCCACCTGTACCGTGTCCTAATTAAATGTCTGTCTGTTCGCCTGCACCTTGTCCTAATAAAATGTCTGTCAGCCTGTACCTTGTCCTAATTAAATGTCTGCTCGCCTGTACCTTGTCCTAAATAAATGTCTGTCCGCCTGTACCTTGTCCTAATTAAATGTCTGTCCTCCTGTACCTTATCCTAATTAAATGTCTGCCCGCCTGTACCTTGTCCTAATAAAATGTCTGTCCGCCTGTACCTTGTCCTAATAAAATGTCTGCCCGTCTGTACCTTGTCCTAATAAAATGTCTGCCTGCCTGTACTGTGTCGTAATAAATGTCAGTCTGTCTGGCCTGTACTGTGTCCTAATAAAATGTCAGTCTGTCCGCCTGTACCTTGTCTTAATAAAATGTCTGCCTGCCTGTACTGTGTCGTAATAAAGTCTGTCTGGCCTGTACTGTGTCCTAATAAAATTTCAGTCTGTCCGCTAGTACTGTGTCATAATAAAAAGTCAGTCTATCTGGCCTGTACTCTGTTGTAATAAAAAGTCAGGCTGTCCGCCTTACTGTGTCTCAATAATGTCAGTCTGTCTGCCTATACTATGTCGAAATAAAAAGTCAAACTGTCCGCCTGTACTGTATCCTAATAAACTGTCAGTCTGTCTGGCCTGTGCTGTAATAAAATGTCAGTCTGTCTGGCCTATACTGTGTTCTAATAAAATGTCAGTCTGTCCTTCTATACTCTTTCCTAATAAAATGTCAGTCTGTGACCATGAGTTCAATAATGTAGATTCAAGTGCTTTGAAAGGCACTCTCGTGAACGAGTTTGGACTTGCTTTGGAGGAGCATCCGCTATAGAAAAACACAATCACAAAGGGTCTCCGAAGCAGGTACAATGTAGCAAGGCAGCGGGTTCCTGATTTACAGTTTAAATAATGTTAAAATCAGGAATAAGAAGATATTTTAAGTCCTTTGCATACTCTTGTTTACAGTTCATGCCAACATGAAAAACTGTGCTTTAACAAGCAATAGATGTAAATATTGTCCAAAATAATACTTGTGACAGTTGAAAAGCGCCTATATAGCAATAGAAAATTGTTGCATAGTCTGCTGATCCTGCCAACATACAAGATACATTCAGATGGTTTAGCAGTGGTGTGGATTGAAACAAATTACCATAGGTTCCTATGTAAATCAAGATTGATTGATCCCTTTTTAAACCTGATTTAGAAGATGCCAACACTGTTAGTGACAATCACGACAGTGTGAGTGTGACTTACAGTCAAATATTAAAATTAAAATTAAAAACATGCCATTTGTAGATGATGGGGTCCTGAAGTGACTTTACCTGCAGATCCCTTTAGCTGTACTGATATCACTTACTCAGCACATATACATACAGGTATACCTCACTTTACAGCGCTTCACTTTACAGCACTTCACTAATACAACGCTTTGTGGAGCTGAAGTCGAACCTCCAAGGATTTTGAAACACTGCTGTAATCATCATGAGATTGCGAGAAATGTGACTGGCACCATTTCGTTATGCTTAGTTCACTCTGTTTACAGCATTACAGTGTAATTTGTGCCTCAGTGTTATAGTCTGGCAAATTTTACTACAGTAATTGTCTCTATTTCTTTCCTAAGATATGGTGAGTCCACGGAATCATCAATTACTAGTGGGAATATCACTCCTGGCCAGCAGGAGGAGGCAAAGAGCACCAAAACAAAGCTGCTATATATGTCACTTCCCTTACCCATAACCTCTAGTCATTCTCTTTGCCTGCGGTGCAAGGAGGAGGTGAAGTTTTGGTGTCTGATCTACAATCAAGATTTTTTTATTTTAAAGCAGAGTAGGTTTGCTCTGATCTAAAGGGTCTAGCCATAGCCCATGTCAGTCTCTTCAGTAGGGCAATGGTGGCTTTTAAGCAATTGGGAACTTGTGGGGTACAATCCTCACTGTGTTTTCCCAAAACATTTTGCTGCCTTATTTAGATATCCTGAGTAAGTTTACTCAGTCTTTCTGTATTTCCACAGGTCCATGTGAGGGATGGCATCCTCTCAAACCAGGTGAACTGTCCTGCTGCCGGACAGATTAATATTGAGGTAAGTGCCAGTTTTATTTTTCTATGTAGCAGGGAAAAATTCGGCACTTATTCAGCTGAAACACTGCAGGGACGTTTTTTTTATTATTCCTGTTAGGGTGCAGGTTTTTATGGCAGTTTTTGCAGGCACTGTTAATGTGAGGAGTTATTTATTGTATTGATGGCTCAGTGAGGATTTGTTTTTAGTAACAGATTATGTACTTTTTTGGAGGGGGTTTGTTTTGAAGCCTGTTTTTTTAAGAAAGTTTTTTTTTTTTTTTTTTTTAAATATATATATATTTTTTTAAAATGGCTTTATTTGTCAGCTGTAGGACCGCCCCTTTTAGGGAGCTTCTGATTATGTGATGTCAGAGGGTTTTTTTGGCACTTTTTTTTCACTTACTGTAGAGTGAGGTGCCCATATTTCAGATGGCTCTGCTATTTAGAAGGCTTCTTGCTGTTTTTGCTTCTCTGGAAATCCAGATTGTAAACGGGATAGTTTTTTTCCTCAGTTTGCTGCAGGTTGCAGGACAGATAGGGCACCTCAGTAATTCTGTAGAGTGTTGCCTGGGGTATGTTTTATTGATTTAGTAAATTTAAAGGGAACATTTATTTAAGAACTTTTTTTGGTTCTGTATTTTATCCTTTGTTAAAAGATAAAAAACAGAATTTATGCTTACCTGATAAATTTCTTTCTCCTACGGTGTGTCCGGTCCACGGCTTCATCCTTACTTGTGGGAATATTCTCTTCCCCAACAGGAAATGGCAAAGAGAGCACAGCAAAAGCTGCCCATATAGCTCCCCCTCTGGCTCCGCCCCCCAGTCATTCGACCGACGGTTAGGAGAAAAAGGAGAAACCATAGGGTGCCGTGGTGACTGTAGTGTATAGAAAGAAAAAATTTGAAACCTGACTAAAAGCCAGGGCGGGCCGTGGACCGGACACACCGTAGGAGAAAGAAATTTATCAGGTAAGCATAAATTCTGTTTTCTCCTACATTGGTGTGTCCGGTCCATGGCTTCATCCTTACTTGTGGGAACCAATACCAAAGCTTTAGGACACGGATGAAGGGAGGGAACAAGTCAGGTTACCTAAACGGAAGGCACCACGGCTTGCAAAACCTTTCTCCCAAAAATAGCCTCCGAAGAAGCATAAGTATCAAATTTGTAAAATTTGGCAAAAGTGTGCAGAGAAGACCAAGTCGCTGTCTTACATATCTGATCAACAGAAGCCTCGTTCTTGAAGGCCCATGTGGAAGCCACAGCTCTAGTAGAGTGAGCTGTAATTCGTTCAGGAGGCTGCCGTCCGGCAGTCTCATAAGCCAATCGGATTATGCTTTTCAGCCAAAAAGAAAGAGAGGTAGAAGTAGCTTTCTGCCCTCTCCTCTTACCAGAATAAACCACAAACAAAGATGATGTTTGTCTGAAATCCTTCGTTGCTTCTAAATAGAATTTTAAAGCACGGACCACATCTAAATTGTGTAACAAATGTTCCTTCTTCGAAGCTGGATTCGGACACAGAGAAGGAATAACTATTTCCTGGTTAATATTCCTGTTGGAAACCACTTTTGGAAGAAAACCAGGTTTGGTACGCAAAACAACCTTATCTGCATGGAATACCAGATAGGGTGGATCACACTGCAAAGCAGACAATTCAGAAACTCTTCTAGCAGAAGAAATAGCAACCAAAAACAGAACTTTCAAAGATAGTAACTTAATATCTATGGAATGCAAAGGTTCAAACGGAACCCCTTGAAGAACTGAAAGAACTAAATTTAGACTCCATGGAGGAGTCATGGGTCTGTAAACAGGCTTGATTCTGACTAAGGCCTGTACAAATGCTTGTACATCTGGCACTGCTGCCAGGCGTTTGTGTAACAAAACAGACAGAGCAGATATCTGTCCTTTTAGAGAACTCGCGGACAACCCTTTATCCAAACCCTCTTGGAGAAAGGAAAGAATCCTAGGAATTTTAATTTTACTCCAAGAGAATCCCTTGGATTCACACCAACAGATATATTTTTTCCATATTTTATGGTAAATTTTACTAGTCACAGGTTTTCTGGCTTGGACCAGAGTATCTATAACTGAATCTGAAAACCCATGCTTAGATAAAATCAAGCGTTCAATTTCCAAGCAGTCAGCTGCAGAGAGACTAGATTTGGATGTTCGAATGGACCTTGTACTAGAAGATCCTGTCTCAAAGGTAGCTTCCATGGTGGAGCCGATGACATATTCACCAGGTCTGCATACCAAGTCCTGCGTGGCCACGCAGGAGCTATCAGAATCACCGAGGCCTTCTCCTGTTTGATCCTGGCTACGAGCCTGGGAAGGAGAGGAAATGGTGGAAACACATAAGCTAGGTTGAACGACCAAGGTGCCACTAATGCATCCACTAGTGTCGCCTTGGGATCCCTGGATCTGGACCCGTAGCGAGGAACCTTGAAGTTCTGACGAGACGCCATCAGATCCATGTCTGGAATGCCCCATAATTGAGTTAACTGGGCAAAGACCTCCGGGTGGAGTTCCCACTCCCCCGGATGGAAATTCTGACGACTCAAATAATCCGCCTCCCAGTTGTCTACTCCTGGGATGTGAATTGCAGATAGATGGCAGGAGCGATCCTCCGCCCATTTGATGATCTTGGATACCTCTCTCATCGCCAAGGAACTCCTTGTTCCCCCCTGATGATTGATGTAAGCTACAGTCGTCATGTTGTCCGACTGAAATCTTATGAATCCTTCGTAAGTTGAGGCCAAGCATTGAATATCGCTCTCAGTTCCAGAATGTTTATCGAGAGAAGAGACTCTTCCCGAGACCATAGACCCTGAGCTTTCAGGGAGTCCCAGACCACGCCCCAGCCTAATAGACTGGCGTCGGTCGTGACAATGACCCACTCTGGTCTGCGGAAACTCATTCCCTGAGACAGGTGATCCTGAGTCAACCACCAACGGAGTGAGTCTCTGGTTAACTGGTCTACTTGAATCTGGGGAGACAAGTCTGCATAACCCCATTCCACTGTTTGAGCATGCACAGTTGCAATGGTCTTAGATGAATTCGAGCAAAAGGAACCACGTCCATTGCTGCAACCATTAGACCTATTACTTCCATGCACTGAGCTATGGAAGGCTGAGGAATAGATTGAAGAACTTGACAAGCATTTAGCAGCTTTAACTTTCTGACCTCTGTCAGAAAAATCTTCATTTCTACAGAATCTATTATTGTTCCCAGAAAGGGAACCCTTGTAGACGGGGACAGGGAACTCTTTTCCACGTTCACCTTCCACCCGTGAGACCTGAGAAAAGCTAATACAATGTCTGTATGAGCCCTTGATCTTGAAAGGGACGACGCTTGGATTAGGATGTCGTCTAGGTAAGGTGCCACTGCAATGCCCCTCGGTATTAGAACCGCTAGAAGGGACCCTAGCACCTTTGTGAAAATTCTGGGAGCAATGGCTAAACCGAACAGAAGAGCCACGAACTGGTAATGTTTGTCCAGAAAGGCGAACCTTAGGAAATGATGATGATCTTTGTGGATAGGAATATGTAGGTACGCATCCTTTAAGTCCACGGTAGTCATGTATTGACCCTCCTGGATTGTTGGTAAAATTGTTCGAATGGTTTCCATTTTGAACGATGGAACTCTGAGGAATTTGTTTAGAATTTTTAAATCCAGAATTGGTCTCAAAGTTCCCTCTTTTTTGGGAACTACAAACAGGTTTGAGTAAAACCCCCGACCTTGTTCCACTGTTGGAACTGGGTGTATCACTCCCATCTTTAATAGATCTCCTACGCAATGTAAGAATGCCTGTCTCTTTATCTTGTCTGAAGATAAGCGAGACATGTGGAACCTTCCCCTTGGAGGAAGTTCCTTGAACTCTAGAAGATAACCCTGAGAAACTATTTCTAGTGCCCAGGGATCCGGAACATCTCTTGCCCAAGCCTGAGCAAAGAGAGAAAGTCTGCCCCCTACTAGATCCGGTCCCAGATCGGGGGCTACCCCTTCATGCTGTCTTGGTAGCAGCAGCAGGCTTCCTTGATAGAAGAAATAAAAACTACAACTAACACCACATACTCTTTACCATCCCCATGGAGATGCTACTTGTTCAGAGCGGCAAAGAGAATGACTGGGGGGCGGAGCCAGAGGGGGAGCTATATGGGCAGCTTTTACTGTGCTCTTTTTGCCATTTCCTGTTGGGGAAGAGAATATTCCCACAAGTAAGGATGAAGCCGTGGACCGGACACACCAATGTAGGAGAAAAAAAGTTTTTAAAAGAATTTTTTTTTTTTTTTTAATTTGCTTCTTTTTGTATTATGGATCTGGAGGCTGTGCAGGCTGTTACCTGTAGCTTATGCTTTGATGCCAAGGTGGAACCCCCAGTGCCTTTTTGTTCTTCATGTATTGAAAGAACTTTAGCTTATAGAAATAGACTTTTTGACCCTGAGCTATCATTAGCTAAGGTGGATGCTGTTCAGGAGCCTCCTGTTTCAGATGTGCCACAGCTTTCTCCTCAAGCGTCCCAATCCTATTAATCTGCACATGCATTGCCCTGCGTTTCCTCTCATGCTCCATCTGGGGTAACTTTGCAAGATATTGCTGCCCAGGTATCTTCTGCGGTTTCTGAGGTGCTGTCTGCTTTTCCCATGTTGCAGGGAAAATGCAAAAGGACATTTAAAGAAACAGTAAGTAAGGTTTCTGATCTTGAAGTAGCTAATCAAAGTATTTCCTCTTAGAAGTCTGAGGATGAAGATTCTTCGGGTGCATCTGAGGAGGAAATTTCAGATTCAGGCAGTATAATTCCTTCTACTGATGCTGAGGTTGTGTGGAAGGCTTGCTCAACTAAGCATTGGCTTAAACATTTATTTTTTCTGTACCTCTGATTTCGCAAATGCTATTAAATGTACAGATTGGTTTGAACTTTATGTCTCCAAGGATGTTGCTGTTAAGGCACTGCCACAGCTTTCTCCTTTTATATCCCAAACCTATATGGCATCACCTGCAGTGCCCTGTTGTTCCTCTCAATCTCCTGGAGGAGTGTATTTGCTTACAGAAGTTGCAAGCTCAGGTATCTTCTGTGGTATCTGTGGCTTGGCCTGTTTTCCTTTACTTCAGGGAAAAGGCAAGAGGACATTTTAAGTCTCAGATAAGAGGGTTTCTGCTCCACATGCTGCCACGCAGGTTTGTCTTCTTCCAAGTTAGTGAGGAGGATTCGCCCGTAAGTTTCTGAGGCTGAAATCTCAGATCTGGACAGTATAATTCCTTCATCTGTTACTGAAGTGGTATCCTTCAGTTGTTTGCTTCAAAGCCTCTTATATTGGCAGGAGGTCTTGGCTGACTGAATGACACCGATCCCTATTGTTGTATTTCCTTTGGAGTTTTGTGAACATTATCAGTTCTATATTTTCTTTCCTCTCTGGAAGGGTTCTAGACGTGCTGTGAGATGTTCACAGGATTGTTATAGAGAATCTGGGGATATTTCTCCCTGTCTCACGTCCTTTTTAGGATTTCCTGTCACTATCTCTCTTGAAATGCACAGTGTCTTTATAAAAGCGAACTTTCTACTTTTAATCAGAGAACTTAGATCTCTGCTGAGATAATCTAGTTTTCTTTCTGACATAGGTAAGAAGCTGGAGGTTAAAATTGTTCATTTAGAGCAATGTCTTGTCTTATTAGACTTGCTGTACTAGCTGCCGGGCATTGTGGCTGAAATCTATGGTCAGCTGAGAAGCCTACCTGTGGTTTAGTGGTACAGCCTAGGCTTTATAGTTCTGCAGTTGCAGATTCAATTATTTCTGTTTTCTCCAAATACGCGCTTCTAGTGTCTCCTTTTAAGGATGAGACTTTGTTTGGGTCATGCCTTTTCAAGTTCAATCTAAGTTTTCCTCCCAGGGGCAGATTTCTCTTTCTAGAGTATCTGCAATCCAAGTAGGATGAGAGACATTCCTTGAACTGGATTCAGGGTCTTCATCTCTGGGAGTGACAGTTCCAGTCCCAGTTTGGGAATGGGATATAGGTATTTACCTCATATATTTCAGATTCTGTCCTTCAAAGTAGTATCCTTTCTCCTTTGGTTCTAGTGGGTCTGTTCATAATGAACTTAGACCTGAGAGATTTATTGTTTCTTTAACCAGAATTTTCTCTAGTTTTCTTAGTTTGCGCCATCCCAGTCAGACCTTTAGGTCTTGGGATATTGCAAGTGTGTTTTTCTGGACAATATATAGTTCAGGTATCATCCAGACTTCAAGCTAACTCTCTTTTAAGAGATCTTGTCCAATCTTCTTTTCCGGGGATGGGAAATGAATCTGGAGAAGAGTTCCCTTGTTCAATCCATAAGGGTAATTTATTTGGGACTACCGCCACAATACCCTGAATGCACCCAATTTCGTTTGATCTCGGAAGTTATGCAGGGTCAGGTCTGGTCAGTACCTGGATGGGAGACTGTCTGGGATCACCAGGTGTGGTATGCTTGGACCTTATTTGATTGTTTATCTAGGAGATGTCTTTCAGAGGTCAGGAAATCAAGGATGTATTCATTTTCCCCACTCTGCAGTCTTCTGTCCGGCCAACAGTAAACTCTAGTGGCCGGTGGATAGCTTAGTCATCTTGCAACCAGGAGGTTGGGAGTTTGGATTTAGATGCAGTTGATATTTATTCTCTTTTCTGTGACCCTGTGTATGGAGGGAATTGGTCTGATGGTATTCCATGGACATCATTCCTTTTGCTATTTTCCATGACATGGAGAATTTTTGGATCTGTCTTAAAGGATAGATGTAGATCAGATGACAAGAGACTTTCTTCCGTAGTATTTTTTCAGGAGTATCTATAAGAGTATCTATCTCTGGGCGTTTACTTCTGGAGATATTCCTGGGTGATGTGACCACGGATGCCAACCTGCTGGGCTGGTAAGCTGTCTTGGTCTTGTTTAAGGCTTATGGACTCGTAAGGGTCTGCTCTCCTCTTTAAACATCTTGGAGTTGAGAGAAATTTGCAATGCTCTTGTGACTTGACCTCAGTCGTCCCTAGCTTGGTTCCAGTTGGACAATATCAACTCAAGGGTTTATATCAACCATTAGGGAGGAACTAGAGGTTCCTTAGCCATGTAGGAGGTGACTTGCATTGTTCAGTGGGAGGAAGCTCACATTTGCTGTCGGTCATCCACTTTTCAGGGGTGGACAATTGGGAGTCAGACTTCTAAACAGACTGATAATTCATCCCGGGGAGTGAACATTTCCATCTGGAAGTGTTCTCTAGGTAGACCCTCACATGAGGGGGTTTCAGGAGTTGGCTTCTGTGGGAGTTTCGACAGAACTCCAATTTTCGAAGGTACGGTTTATTGTCATGTGATCCACAGACTGTCCTGATAGATGTTTCTTGGTTTTCAGTCTTGCATACCTTTTTCCTCTGTTTGTTCTCTTTCCACGAGTCATTACTCGTATTTTCAGGTGAGAGCAGCAGTGATTTTATTAGCCCCTGCATGGCCTTGCAGGATCTGGTATGCAGACCTAGTGGAAATGTTGTCTCTCCACCTTGGAGACTACTTCTGAGGAAGGACTTCTGATTCTCGGTCTTTTCCTTCATCTAAATCTCTGAAGCTGACTGCTTGAAGATTGGATGCTTAGTTTTGTCTAAGCGGGGGGTTTTCTGAAGGGTTTGTCAGTCAGTACCCTGAAGGGTCAGTTTTCTGCATTGTCTTTTTTGCTACATAAGCATCTGGTGGACGTGCCAGATATGCAATCTTTTTGTCAGGCACTGGTCTACATCAGGCCTGTGTTTAAGTCGGTTGCTCCCCCTTAGTGTTTTACCCTTGTTCTTAAAGTTTTGCAGTAGGCTCTGTTTGAGCCTTTACTTTCCATAGATATTAAGTTGTTATCTTGGAAGGTTTTGTTTTTCATTGCTATCTTTTCTGCTTGGAGAGTCTCGGAGTTCTCAGTTTTGCAGTGTGATTCGCCTTATCTTATCATCTTTCATGTAGTTAAGGCGGTTACTAGTTAGGTTTTCTTCCTAAGTGGTTTCGGATAGATATATTAATCAGAAAATTGTTGTTCCTTCTCTGTGTCCTTATCTTTCTTCTCATAAGGAACATTTGTTGCACGCATGCTTTTATTTTCTATCTAGAGGCGACTAAGGATTGTCGCCAGTTTGCTGTTTGTTTCTCTGGGAAACATAAAGGTCTGAAAGCTTCAGCTACTTCTCTTTCTCTTTGGTTGAGTAGTATAATGCGTTTGGTTTATGAGACTTGGTTGAGTAGTATAATGCGTTTGGTTTATCAGCCTCCTGAGAGAATTTCAGCTCATTTCACTAGGGCTGTCCCTTCTTCTTGGGCTTTCAAGAAGGAAGTTTCTGTAGAACAGATTTGCGAGGCTGCAACTTGGCCCTCTCTGCATACTTTTTCAAAATTTTCCAAATTTGATATTTTTGTCTTAGCTGAGGCTTCTTTTGGGAGAAAGGTTCTTTGTCCAGTGGTGCCTTCTGTTTAGGTTAACTGTCTTGCCCCTCAATAATCATCTGTGTCCTCTAGCTTTGGTATTGGTTCCCACTAGTAATTGATGATTCCGTGGACTCACCATATCTTAGGAAAGAAAACATAATTTATGCTTACCTGATAAATTTATTTATTTCCGGATATGGTGAGTCCATGGCCCACCCTTATTTTAAGACAGTTATTTTCACTTAAAACCTCAGGCACCTCTACACCTTTGTGTTATCTTCTTTTTCCATTTTCCCTTCGGCTGAATGACTGGAGGTTATGGGTAAGGGAAGTGACATATATAGCAGCTTTGCTGTGGTGCTCTTTGCCTCCTCCTGCTGGCCAGGAGTGATATTCCCACTAGTAATTGATGATTCTGTGGACTCACTATATCCGGAAATAAATAAATTTATCAGGTAAGCATAAATTATGTTTTTACAGGTACAGTATTTTTTGTATACTAATTTGTTACTATGCTGTTTGAGTGTTAAACTAAACATAGCACTATTGCACACTTAATATAAGTTAGTTCAAATGTTTTCAAGTTTTTAAACACACTGGCAAGTGAAAAGAATCTAAAAATGCTTTGTTTCACTTTAGGGAGGTTTTTACTTTACAGCGGGGCTCCGGTCCCTAACCTGCTGTATGAGCGGGGTATACCTGTATATATTTGTAGTAGTTTGTTGCTGGAGGCTCATATTCTAAAGCTCTCTGGTCTGGTGAGATTATCTAATAGGTCTGGTCAGTAGTTGGGTGCTGGGGGCTGATGAGCTAAAGCTCTTCGGTCTGATGAGATTATCTAATAGGTCTAATCAGTAGTTTATTGCTGGGAACCGGTGATATAAAACTCTCTTATCTGGTGAGATTATCTAATAGGTCTAATCAGTGGTTTATTGCTGGGGGCTGGTTAAATAAAGCTCTCTGGTCTGACGAGATTATCTAATAGGTCTGGTAAGAAGTTTGTTGCAGAGGGCTGAGGATCTAAAGTTCTCTGGTCTGGCAAGATTATCTAATAGGTGTGGTCAGTATTTTGGTGCTGGGGGCTGATGATTTAAAGCTCTTTGGTCTGATCAGATTATCTAATAGGTCTAATCAGTAGTATATTGCTGGGAACCGGTGATATAAAGCTCTCTGGTCTGGTGAGATTATCTAACAGGTATGGTCAGTAGTTGGGTGTAGGGGCTGATGATCTAAAGCTTTCTGGTCTGGTGAGATTATCTAATAGGTCTGGTCAGTCAGTTTGTTGGGGCTGATGATCTAAGATTCTCTGGTCTGTTGATATTATCTAATAAGTCTGGTCAGTGATTTGATGGGTGCTGATGATCTAATGCTCTCTGGTCTGTTGAGATTATCTAATAGGTTTGGTCAATAGTTTGGTGCTTGGGGCTGATGATCTAAAGCTCTCTGGTCTGTTGAGATTATCTAATAGGTTTGGTCAATAGTTTGGTGCTTGGGGCTGATGATCTAAAGCTCTCTGATCTGGTGATCTTATCTAATAGGTTTGGTCTGTAGTTACTTGCTGGGTGCTGATGAGCTAAAACTCTCTGGTCTGGTGAGATTATCTAATAGGTCTGGTCAGTAGTTTGTTGCTGGGGGCTGGTGATCTAAAACTCTCTGGTCTGGTGAGATTATCTAATAGGTCTGGTCTGTAGCTTGTTGCTGGGTGCTGATGATATAAAGCTCTCTGGTATGGTGAGATTATCTAATAGGTCTGGTCTGTAGCTTGTTGCTGGGTGCTGATGATATAAGCTCTCTGGTCTGGTGAGATTATCTAATAGGTCTGGTCAGTAGTTTGTTGCTTGGGGCTAATGATCTAAAGTTTTTATATAGGATGTTGCATCAGCACCAACAGGTCCCTCAACGAATTTGAGAAAGGCAGGTTTTAGCTTGAGTGCTTTTTTAGCTCACTATGCAGGTTCTGGTAGAGACACATATCTTACAATATTATGCAATAAAATGCTTCCAAACATTTTGCATGATATCTCTCAATTCAAGTTTTTTATCATCAGGAAAATAGTTATATGACAGAGTCACATTACTTGCCAGTCTAACTGGAGAGCTAACTTGAGAGTAGCATCACTTGTCGGTCTGAGTTAAGAGCTGACTTGAGGGAAGCATCACTCATTGGCCTGAGTAAAGAGCTGATATTTGCATGATTTGTCTCCATTCAAGTTTCTGATCATCAAGCCAATATTTGTATGACAGAGTAAGTAGCATCACTTCACTTGTTGGTCTGATTGAAGAGCTGAATTGAGTGTAGCATCACTTGTCAGCCTGAGTTAAGAGCTGACGAGCGTAGCATCAATTATTGGCCTGAGTGAAGAGCTGACTTGAAAGTAGCATCACTTGAGTGAAGAGCTGACATTTTG
This sequence comes from Bombina bombina, assembly GCF_027579735.1. Taxonomy (NCBI): domain Eukaryota; kingdom Metazoa; phylum Chordata; class Amphibia; order Anura; family Bombinatoridae; genus Bombina; species Bombina bombina. The sequence goes on along the minus strand of NC_069505.1, from coordinate 307,018,830 downwards.
CATGATTTCTCTCCATTCAAGTTTCTGATCATCATGCCAACAGTCATATGACAGAGTAGCATCACTTGTTGATCTTCTGATCATCAGGCCAACAGTCATATGACAGAGTAATATCACTTGTCTGCCTGATTGAAGAGCTGACTTGAGAATAGCATCACTTGTCAGCACAAGAGTGTCACATGTGGCCGATTGCTCTAATCTATGTGCTAGAGCTTACAAGTAACTAGATACTACATATAATAAAGTATATACAATAAAAGAAATTAGATAATATGTGCAATAATGTATATACAATACAAGTAACTAGATACTATGTAGAATAAAGTATATACAATACAAGTAACTAGATACTATGTATAGTAACGCATATACAATGCAAGTAACTGGATAATATGTATAATAAAGTATTTACAATACAAGTAACTAGATACTATGTATAATAAAGTATATACAATACAAATAACTAGATACTATGGGGTCAATTTAACATGTGTCTGGCGGACATGATCTGATGTAGCAATCATGTCCGCCAGACATCGATTAATGCCGACAGCATACGCTGTTGGCATTTATCATTGCACAAGCAGTTCTGGTGAACTGCTTGTGCAAACCCGCCACCTGCAGATTTGCGGCAAATCAGCCTCTAGCAGGGGGTGTCAATCCACCCGATCATATGTGATCGGGCAGATTGCTGTCCACAGCCTCAGTGCAGGGGGACGAGTTAAGATACTATGTGTAATAATATTTATACAATACAAGTACCTAGATACTATGTACAATAATGTATATAAAAAAACAGTACCTAGATACTATGTATAGTAACATATATACAATGCAAGTAACTAGATACTATGTGTAATAACGTACTATGTATAGTAACATATATACAATACAAATACCTAGATACTATGCATAGTAACGTATATACAATACAAGTAACTAGATACTATGTATAGTAACGTATATACAATACAAGTAACTAGATACTATGTATAGTAACATATATACAATACAAGTAACTAGATACTATGTATAATTACGTATATACAATACAAGTACCTAGATACTATGTATAGTAACGCATATACAATGCAAGTAACTGGATAATATGTATAATAAAGTATTTACAATACAAGTAACTAGATACTATGTATAATAAAGTATATACAATACAAATAACTAGATACTATGGGGTCAATTTATCATGTGTCTGGCGGACATGATCTGATGTAGCGATCATGTCCGCCAGACATCGATTAATGCCGACAGCATACGCTGTTGGCATTTATCATTGCACAAGCAGTTCTGGTGAACTGCTTGTGCAAACCTGCCACCTGCAGATTTGCGGCAAATCAGCCGCTAGCAGGGGGTGTCAATCCACCCGATCATATGCGATCGGGCGGATTGCTGTCCACAGCCTCAGTGCAGGCGGACGAGTTAAGATACTATGTGTAATAATATTTATACAATACAAGTACCTAGATACTATGTACAATAATGTATATAAAAAAACAGTACCTAGATACTATGTATAGTAACATATATACAATGCAAGTAACTAGATACTATGTGTAATAACGTACTATGTATAGTAACATATATACAATACAAATACCTAGATACTATGCATAGTAACGTATATACAATACAAGTAACTAGATACTATGTATAGTAACGTTCATACAATACAAGTAACTAGATACTATGTATAGTAACATATATACAATACAAGTAACTAGATACTATGTATAATTACGTATATATACAATACAAGTACCTAGATACTATGTATAGTAACGTATATACAATGCAAGTAACTGGATACTATGTATAATAAAGTATTTACAATACAAGTAACTAGATACTATGTATAATAAAGTATATACAATACAAATAACTAGATACTTTGGGGTCAATTTATCATGTGTCTGGCGGACATGATCTGATGTAGCGATCATGTCCACCAGACATCGATTAATGCCGACAGCATACGCTGTTGGCACTTATCATTGCACAAGCAGTTCTGGTGAACTGCTTGTGCAAACCCGCCACCTGCAGATTTGCGGCAAATCAGCCGCTAGCAGGGGGTGTCAATCCACCCGATCATATGCGATCGGGCGGATTGCTGTCCACAGCCTCAGTGCAGGCGGACGAGTTAAGATACTATGTGTAATAATATTTATACAATACAAGTAACTAGATACTATGTGTAATAACGTATATACAATACCAGTACCTAGATACTATGTATAGTAACATATATACAATGCAAGTAACTAGATACTATGTGTAATAGCGTACTATGTATAGTAACATAAATACAATACAAATACCTAGATACTATGCATAGTAACGTATATACAATACGAGTAACTAGATACTATGTATAGTAACATATATACAATACAAGTAACTAGATACTATGTATAGTAACATATATACAATACAAGTAACTAGATACTATGTATAATTACGTATATACAATACAAGTACCTAGATACTATGTATAGTAACGTATATACAATGCAAGTAACTAGAAACTATATGTAATAACGTATATACAATACAAGTACCAAGATACTATGTATAATAACATATATACAATACAAGTACCTAGATACTATGTACAATAATGTATATACAAGTTAAGAAGCACTGGTCATAAGACCGCTGCTTCTTAACTCATCCGCTACCTCTGAGGTGGGGGACAGCAATCATCCCAATCAGATACGATCAGGATGATTGACACCCCCTGGTATGAATGTGCAGGGGCGGTATTGCACAAGCATTTCACACGGCGGAAATGATAAATCAGCCCCTATGTGTAATAATGTATATACAATACAAGTAACTAGATACTATGTATAGTAACGTATATACAATACAAGTAATTAGATACTATATATAGTAACGTATATACAATACAAGTAACTGGATACTATGAGGCCCATTTATCAAGCTCCGAACGGAGCTTGAGGGCCCGTGTTTCTGGCGAGTCTTCAGACTCACCAGAAACACCAGTTATGAAGCAACGGTCTAAAGACCGCCGCTCCATAAACCTGTCCGCCTGCTCTGATGAGGCGGACAGAGATCGCCACAATTCAACCCGATCGAGTACGATCAGGTTGATTGACACCCCCTGCTGGCAGCCGATTGGCCAAGAGTCTGCAGAGGGCGACGTTGCACCAGCAGCTCACAAGAGCTGCTGGTGCAATGCTGAATATGGAGAGTATATTGCTCTCCGCATTCAGCAATGTCTGTCGGACCTGATCCGCACTGACAGACATATGAGAAATAGGCCTCTATGTGTAATAATGTATATACAATACAAGTAACTAGATACTATGTATAGTAACCTATATATAATACAAGTAACTAGATACTATGTATAGTAACGTATATACAATATAAATAACTAGATACTATGTATAGTAACATATATACAATACAAGTAACTAGATACTATTGGCTAGATTACGAGTCTTGCGTTAGCCTTAAAAAGCAGCGTTGAGAGGTCCCAACGCTGCTTTTTAACGCCCGCTGGTATTACGAGTCTGGCAGGAGAGGGTCTACCGCACACTTTTCTTCCGTGTCTCGAGCTTACCGCAAATCCCCTTAAGTCAATTGCGTATCCTATCTTTTTAATGGGACTTGCCTAATGCCGGTACTACGAGTCTTGGAAGAAGTGAGCAGTAGACCCTCTCCTGTCAAGACTCCTACCGCATTTAAAAGTCAGTAGTTAATAGTTTTATGGGCTAACGCCGTAACATAAAACTCTTAACTAAAGTGCTAAAAAGTACACTAACACCCATAAACTACCTATTAACCCCTAAACCGAGCCCCCACATCGGAAACACTAAAATAAAATTATTAACCCCTAATCTGCCGACCGGACATCGCTGCCACTTAAATAAATATATTAACCCCTAAACCGCCGCACTCCTGCCTCGCAAACACTAGTTATATTTTATTAACCCCTAATCTGCCGTCCCTAACATCGCCGACACCTATCTACATTTATTAACCCCTAATCTGCCGCCCTCAACGTCGCCACTATTATATTAAATTTATTAACCCCTAAACCTAAGTCTAACCCTAAGTCTAACCCCCCCTAACTTAAATATAATTTAATTAAAACTAAATAAAATTACTACAATTAAATAAATTAATCCTATTTAAAACTAAATACTTACCTATAAAATAAACCCTAAGCTAGCTACAAAATAACTAATAAATATATTTATTATATATAATATAAATAAATAAACTAATTATATAAATAAATAAACTAAATTAAATTAAACTAATTACAATTAAATTAAATAAACTAAATTACAAAAAAAACAAACACTAAATTACAGAAAATAAAAAAGAAATTACATTTTTTTTTAAACTAATTACACCTAATCTAATAAAATAAAAAAGCCGCCCAAAATAATAAAATTTCCTACCCTATACTAAATTACAAATAGCCCTTAAAAGAGCCTTTTGCGGGGCATTGCCCCAAAGTAATCAGCTCTTTTACCTGTAAAAAAAATACAATACCCCCAACATTAAAAACCACCACCCACACTCCCAACCCTACTCTAAAACCCACCCAATCCCCCCTTAAAAAAAAACCTAACACTACCACCTTGAAGATCTCACTACCTTGAGACGACTTCACCCAGCTGGGCACAAGTGGACCTCCAGAGGGGCAGAAGTATTCATCCGATCCGGGCAGAAGAAGTCCTCCAAGCGGCAGAAGTCTTCATCCAGGCAGCATCTTCTATCTTCATCCATCGGGAGCGAAGTGGGTCCATCTTCAATCCAGCTGACGCGGAGCATCCTCTTCAAACGAAGTCGAAGCGAAGAATGAAGGTTCATTTAAATGACGTCATCCAAGATGACGTCCCTTGAATTCCGATTGGCTGATAGGATTCTATCAGCCAATCGGAATTAAGGTAGGAAAAATCCTATTGGCTGATGCAATCAGCCAATAGGATTGAGGTTGCATTCTATTGGCTGATTGGAACAGCGAATAGAATGCGACCTCGATCCTATTGGCTGATTGGATCAGCCAATAGGATTGAACTTCAATCCTATTGGCTGATTGGATCAGCCAAAAGGATTTTTCCTACCTTAATTCCGATTGGCTGATAGAATCCTATCAGCCAATCGGAATTTAAGGGACGCCATCTTGGATGACGTCATTTAAAGGAACCTTCATTCTTCGCTTGGACTTCATTTGAAGAGGATGCTCCGCGTCGGCTGGATTGAAGATGGACCCGCTCCACTCCGGATGGATGAATATAGAAGATGCCACCTGGATGAAGACTTCTGCCGCTTGGAGGACCTCTTCTGCCCGGATCGGATGAAGACTTCTGCCCTTCTGGAGGTCCACTTGTGCCCGGCTGGGTGAAGACGTCTCAAGGTAGGGAGATCTTCAAGGGGGTAGTGTTAGGTTCTTTTAAGGGGGGATTGGGTGGGTTTTAGAGTAGGGTTGGGAGTGTGGG
>NC_069505.1:306693335-306708335 GCF_027579735.1 Bombina bombina | reverse complement strand
CTGAACATACAGCACACACCTCCTACATACAAAGACTACAGATCTGAACATACAGCACACACACACCCTACATACAAAGACTACAGATCTGAACATACAGCACACCCCCTACATACAAAGACTGCAGATCTGAACATACAGCACACACCTCCTACATACAAAGACTACAGATCTGAACATACAGCACACACACACTACATACAAAGACTGCAGATCTGAACATACAGCACACACCCCCTACATACAAAGACTACAGATCTGAACATACAGCACACACACACACCCTACATACAAAGACTACAGATCTGAACATACAGTACACACCCTCTACATACAAAGACTGCAGATCTGAACATACAGCAAGCCCCTCCTACATACAAAGGCTACAGATCTGAACATACAGCACACACACACACACACACTACATACAAAGACTGCAGATCTGAACATACAGCACACACACCCTACATACAAAGACTACAGATCTGAACATACAGCACACACACACACCCTACATACAAAGACTACAGATCTGAACATACAGTACACACCCTCTACATACAAAGACTGCAGATCTGAACATACAGCAAGCCCCTCCTACATACAAAGGCTACAGATCTGAACATACAGCACACCCCTCCTACATACAAAGGCTACAGATCTGAACATACAGCACACCCCTCCTACATACAAAGGCTACAGATCTGAACATACAGCACACCCCTCCTACATACAAAGGCTACAGATCTGAACATACAGCACATACCTCCTACATACAAAGGCTACAGATCTGAACATACAGCACACCCCTCCTACATACAAAGGCTACAGATCTGAACATACAGCACACCCCTCCTACATACAAAGGCTACAGATCTGAACATACAGCACACCCCTCCTACATACAAAGGCTACAGATCTGAACATACAGCACACCCCTCCTACATACAAAGACTACAGATCTGAACATACAGCACACCCCTCCTACATACAAAGACTACAGATCTGAACATACAGCACACCCCTCCTACATACAAAGACTACAGATCTGAACATACAGCACACCCCTCCTACATACAAAGACTGCAGATCTGAACATACAGCACACACACCTTGCATACAAAGACTACAGATCTTTACATACAGCACACACAACTTACAAAGACTACAGATCTGAACATACAGTTCACACACCCTACATACAAAGGCTACAGATCTCTACATACAGCACACACACCTTGCATACAAAGACTACAGATCTTTACATACAGCACACACAACTTACAAATACTACAGATCTGAACATACAGTTCACACACCCTACATACAAAGGCTACAGATCTGAACATACAGCACATACCTCCTACATACAAAGACTACAGATCTGAACATACAGCACACACACACACACCCTACATACAAAGACTACAGATCTGAACATACAGCACACACCCTCTACATACAAAGAATGCAGATCTGAACATACAGCACACCCCTCCTACATACAAAGGCTACAGATCTGAACATACAGCACACCCCTCCTACATACAAAGGCTACAGATCTGAACATACAGCACACACACCCTACATACAAAGACTGCAGATCTGAACATACAGCACACACACCCTACATACAAAGACTGCAGATCTGAACATACAGCACACATACCTAGCATACAAAGACTACAGATCTTTACATACAGCACACACAACTTACAAAGACTACAGATCTGAACATACAGTTCACACACCCTACATACAAAGGCTACAGATCTCTACATACAGCACACACACCCTACATACAAAGACTACAGATCTGAACATACAGCACACCCCTCCTACATACAAAGGCTACAGATCTGAACATACAGCACACATACCCTACATACAAAGACTGCAAATATGAACATACAGCACACACACCTTGCATACAAAGACTACAGATCTTTACATACAGCACACACAACTTACAAAGACTACAGATCTGAACATACAGTTCACACACCCTACATACAAAGGCTACAGATCTCTACATACAGCACACACACCTTGCATACAAAGACTACAGATCTTTACATACAGCACACACAACTTACAAAGACTACAGATCTGAACATACAGTTCACACACCCTACATACAAAGGCTACAGATCTCTACATACAGCACACACACCCTACATACAAAGACTACAGATCTGGACATAGAGCACACCCCCTCCATACAAAGATTACAGATCTGAACATACAGCACACCCCCTCCATACAAAGATTACAGATCTCTACATACAGCACACACAACTTACAAAGACTACAGATCTGAACATACAGTACACACACCCTCCATACAAAGATTACAGATCTCTACATACAGCACACACAACCTGCATACAAAGACTACAGATCTCTACATACAGCACACACACCCTACATACAAAGACTACAGATCTGAACATACAGCACACACCCTCCATACAAAGATTACAGATCTGAACATACAGTACACCCCTCCTACATACAAAGACTACGAATCTAAACATACAGCACACACCCCTCCTACATACCAAGACTACAGATCTATTCTGAACATACAGCGCACACACCCCTCCTACAAAGACTACAGATCTGAACATACAGCACACACACCCCTCCTACAAAGACTACAGATCTATTCTGAACATACAGCACACACACCCCTCCTACAAAGATTACAAATCTGAACATACAACACACACCTCCTACATACAAGACTACAGATATCTACATATAACACACCTCCTACATACAAAGATTACAGATCTCCACATACAGCACACACCCTAAATAGTAAATACAAAGACTATAGATCTAAAAATACAACACAGGCCAAGGCTCAGATCTGAGGTCTAATTTGAGCATATAAATGACAGGAGCTGCAGGGCCAGGGCTCTGATCTTAGGTCTGATGTACTAGACATATGAGTGACAGGAGCTGTAGGGTCAAGGCTCTGACCGAAGGTCTAATGTAGACAGATGAGTGACAGGATCTGGAGAGCCAGGGCTCTGACCTGAGGTCTGATGTAGACAGATGAGTGACAGGAGCTGCAGGGCCAGGGTATGATCTGAGGTCTAATTTGAACATATAAATGACAGGAGCTGCAGGGCCAGGGCTCTGATCGTAGGTCTGATGTAGACAGATGAGTGACAGGAGCTGTAGGTTCAGGGCTCTGATCTGAGGTCTAATGTAGACATATGAGTGACGGGAGCTGCAGGGTCAGGGCTCTGACCTGAGGTTTAATCACAATCCCCTATACCACTTACCCTTGATCACCAGTTGGTTGTCCTGTATGTCTGAATGGAGCTGGCAACCATATTATTATAGGACTGTATTTTCAGTACAACCTACTGCCCTTGCTTACCTCTTTAGCCGACATCTGGCTAAAAAACTTCCCCTGCTTTGGGCCCCAGATACACAAGATTGTCTTAGTCTAAGCAAGGCTTTATCAACTGCCTCAGATCAGCCTCTAGTTCATTAAAGTGATGGTAAACTCTCCTCTTTATAAAATTAGATCAGGAATATCAGTGATATTTTAGGAGTTTAATTCATCAGTTGTAATAAAGATGCGCTTTAACTTATTTTAATATAGATATTAAATTCAAATTCCCCACACTCCACGCCCACTTCAAAAGTCAATTTTTCTGTGAGCTAAAGGTTTAAACTGTTGTCCAATCAGCGCTCTCCTCATATAGCACTTTTGTTGTAGCTAGAGCACTGATTGGACAACAATTCAGACTGTTATTTTGTTGACAGTAAAATTGACTTTTGAAGTGGGCGGCGGAGCACAGGGAAATCTTAATTTCACATCTATATTAAAAATTTAGTTATAAACTGATGAACTCCATCTAAAATATCACTAATATACCAGATCTGTTTTTTTAAAAGGGGAGAGTTTACTACCACTTTAAAACTATTTGCTTCTTATTATGAAATCAGTGCAGGGGTCAATTAGAGCAGGAAAGCATGGAACAGAGTTTCTGCAATATTTTTGCAGGAGGAACTTAGTTCCCCATGGACAGAGAACAGAAAAGCCCAGTAAACCCTACTGCTTCTGCTGGTGGGAGGAGCTAGAGCACAGTCTGGTTAGAGGGATAGTGAGATCCTCTAGTAACGGGCAGTAGCACTTCCTACAATACACTAAATGCAAGCCTGTCAGCAGTCATGCTGTGTGATCACCCTGCACTGTGTGGAACGCATGGTGCTTACATTTCTGTGTGGCTTGCTTGGGGTTATTTAGCTCCCCTCAGCAAAAATAGGACCATTTCACCTTAAGTAGGTGAAACTCTGTGACAGAGGAGGAGTCTCAGGCACAACGGCAACCATTTAACCCTTCATTGGTTTTAATTTGCTTTCATTAACCAAAATGTATAGATTATATACATATGAATACAGTGTAGGTCTTGGTGAGTCCCCACACTTTCTTGTAGGACTTGACCCCTGAATCAGTGTGATCAGTGAGTTTCCTCTGAATCAGTATAATGCTCTGGGGCCCATGCAGCCTTGTGCCCACTGAACATGTGCGCAACTACTGACCTGGGATGCTTTGTCGCCTGGACAGCAGAGCCACATCATTTGCTGAAGAGTCTTTATTTCCCTTTGAGTACGGCCCATCATCTGAAAAACAAGTAAAATCCTTGTGATGATATATGTGTGAGTTAGTGACAGTCTATAAAGGACGGCAAGAGAATGAGAGATACATCAGTTTTTGCACAGTATAATAAACAGAGCATGTTTAAGTAAAGCATCTTCTGATTACTCATTAGCCTGATTGTGTATCCAGAAATCAAACTTCTAAAATATACCATGGAAAGAATATCTTAGTATAGAAAAAAAAAAAAAAAAAAAAAGGGTTAAATCTGAAATAGTGTTAACAGACACTAATCTACTTGAACCGTTCCCAGTAACAGCAGCACAGTGCACACCGGCAGTCCAGGCAATCACAAGCAGCTTAAAAGGATTCTAAGCAAATTTCCTCCAGAAAGTGTATTTCCTAGAGATACACAAACGTGCAGTATGGAGGTGCTCGGACAGAATGCCGAAGCACATTTGTCCGTCAAACATATTTCCGAGAGACTGTGTTCCGACGCCGGCCGAGGGCAGATACGCTCTAGAGTGCTCTGTTCTAATCAAAGCCTTGGGCGCCGCAACAGCCTCTGGGAATCTAGCCATGGTTCCCATCTCCCAGCAACGTGCTTTTAACTGTTTATTTTTCTATCTTTATCTATCCTTATCTATCCATCTCGTGGCCAGACTGTTATCCGACGGCCATTTGTCTGTCGGAATATTATCCGCCACACAAATGTCAGTCGGACAAATGTCCGTCGCATAACAATCCGGCCACACAGTATGCATGCACCGAGGTCAGCTCAGATGTCCTGCTTACAGCCAGAAAAGCAGTGCTTGCAACAATATTTGTAGCAAAGTTGCACACTGTTGTAATTAACTACTGGTTCCATAGAGTGCTAGCGACACATGGACACTCCTGAGCTGCTATGAGCATACTTAGGTATACTCTTCAACACATGTGAAACTAATGTGAGAATAGAAGTTTACTGGAAAGTTTTTTTATCTGAATAATGAAAGTTTAAATTTGTCCTCACTGTCCCTTAAAAACGTATCAGTATCTGACTCTTTATGTGTTGCGAATTCTGGTACTTAAAAAGGGACACTGAACCCAAATTTTTTCTTTTGCGATTCAGATAGAGCTTACAATTTTAAGCAACTTTCTAATTTACTCCTATTATCAAATTTTCTTCATTCTCTTGGTATCTTTATTTGAAAAGCAAGAATGTAAGTTTAAATGTTGGCCCATTTTTGGTGAACAACCTGGGTTGTTCTTGCTGATTGGTGGATAAATTCACCCACCAATAAAGAAGTGCTGTCCAGGGTCTGAACCAAAAATTGTCTGGCTCCTTAGCTTAGATGCCTTCTTTTTAAAATAAAGATAGCAAGTATGAAGAAAAAATGATAATAGGAGTAAATTTGAAAGTTGCTTAAAATTGCCTGCTCTATCTGAATCGCAAAAGAAAAAATTTGGGTTCAGTGTCCCTTTAAGGGGACGTTGCACTCAGAATGTAGCTATTGAAATCCTGCAAGACAAACTTACCTAGCTACATGCTACACAGTATTTGTATGATCATTTACACCTGTCCCTAACTGCCAACAGCACAGGTAAAAACAAAAACATTATCAAGAGGCTTTTCAAATGTGTGTGTCCCTGGACTGCAGAACATTGCACGTTTTGTTGGCAGAATGATAGTTTAGAAGCATACAGAGCTTCAGCGATGCAGTGCTGAATTATATTTATATAAGAACTGTCTGAGTACAGCTGATTCCTCAGAGGGGAGTTAGAGGTCTACAAGACTTGCCAGACTGCAGTGACTTTCAATAAGAAAACAGGACTGACTAGCAGGTGTCAATGACCCCCCTAGCAGCACCAACTGGCTAGTAGGTGACAATGACCCCTCCCCCCCACTAGCAGAACCCACTAGCTAGCAGGTGAAATTACCCCCGCTAGCATCACCCACCTCATCATATGATATGGGCTACAGCAGCCTATAGAGGGCAGCAGTGAGGGAGACACGGGTTAGCTATAAGGACAATCACATTATTAGGTTAATCTCTAAACCTGGTGCGACAGCAGCTTCCTATGAGAAATAATTTATGCAAATCATGGTAACTTACCGTCAAGATAAAGCCAATACCAGGACGCTGTTAGGTGCGAGTATGAATACCCTGCCAGCTGCAGCCCTGAGAAAATTAGGTTATCACTCAGCTTATTAACCCCTTGATACCCTTGTTTGTTTTATGCACCTCCCCGACTGCATATGGGAGCGCAGAATAGACAGGCAGCTTCCCCTCCGTATAAATGTAATATCCAGTCTATAGATGGCCTGAGAAAGAGAGATTATAGATTGCTATAAAACTCATACAGTAACAGTTATATTCCCAGCCTTGTGAATGAGAATTTAAGCTTCAGAATTAGTACAGATTTTGCTAATAATTTTATTGGCTCCTTAAAAAAAAATGCATAAAAATGTAACCCCTTGTGCACATCACTGTGATCTGCAGTCTGAGGGCTGCTGTAACAAAGCGCTCAGAGACAAGCTCCTTCCAGTTAACTTGCTTTATCTGGCCTCGTTCCAATCCATTTGAGTTTGCTTTGTGCTTATCTTATATGGTCGCGGCTCCGATTTCTACAGTGTTTGATCCATTTGGAGCTCTGAGACAATTAGATAATAGAAGTAAATTGTAAAGTTGTTTAAAATCATATGCATCTGAATCATGAAAGAAAATATTTACAGTGACACAAAAGTGCGCTAATGCTCTGATGTGCACTATCGTTGTTGCAAACCATAGCGCCAATATTCTTACACTTCACTTCTAGTCTAGGCCATGATCAAGTTCTCTCACATGTGATTCAGGTAAATGCAAAAATAACTAGAATAGCCTGGCTTTTCCTAGCGATGAGATCTGCTACACTTTTCAATTTATCAAGCTGGGGCGGACATATGTCCACGGCCCCTGTCCACCACAGCTCGCCTCTGGCAGGCAGCAATCCGCTGCCGGGATTTAAGATTGCATGCGAGCGCTATTTTGAGCTTGTGTACAATCCCGCACACAGCCAATCACGCACGGGCAGGAGCTGTTATCTCCCCGGTTGGACGAGACGGGGAGATTGAAATTCTCCACCTAAGAGGTGGAAAACAGTCTACTCTGGGAAGCAGAGGTTTGATGACCGCTGCTTGATAAATATAAATACAGACTGAAGGTTCTCTTGTGAGAACCTGCAGTCGTAGGCAGGCGAAGGGCTTGATAAATCGAGCCTTAAAGGGGCAGTATACACCAATTTTCATTTATCTGCATGTAATAGACGCTACCATAAAGAATAATATACACAGATACTGGTATAAAAATCCAGTATAAACCTTTTAAAAACTTACTTAGAAGCTCCAAATAAAGCACAGTTGATGAGATTAGCCTGGGATACACACTGAAAGGGGCTGATAGCAGAAACCCCCTGCATATGAGAAGACTCATTATACAAACAGAAGCAGTCTGAAGTCTGTATCTAAAACTTTGGGGCTTGGTTAGGAGTCAAACTCAGCACTAACAGCTAGATTACGAGTTTTGCGTTATGAGTGAAAAAGAATTGTTATGCTTCATAACAATGCTTTTTCCCCTAACGCTGCTATTACAAGTCTTGTCAGAATAGGTGTACCGCACACCTTTTTGGCCGTCACGCAACGTCAGTACCGCACTTTTAAAAAAGTATTTTTTCAATGGGACTTTCATAGCGCCGGTATTACAAGTTTTGCTGTGAGGCCAAAAAGTGAGCGGTACAACCTAAAATGACAAGATCTGTACCGCCATCTAAAGTCAGTAGTTATGAGTTTTATGCTACAAAGCTGTACCATAAAACTCATAACTAAACTGTCACTAACACCCATAAACTACCTATTAACCCCTAAACCGAGGCCCTCCCGCATCGCAAATACTAAAATAAAATAATTTAACCGCCTAATCTGCCGCTCCGGACATCTCCGCCACTATAATAAACATATTAACCCCTAAACCGCCGCCCTTCTGCATTGCAAACACTATTTAAATATTATTAAACCCTAATCTGCCGTCCGCCAACACCGCCGCTGTAATAAACCTCTTAACCACTAAACCGCAAGCCCCCACAACGAAATATACCAAAATAAACTATTAACCCCTAAACCTCTGGCCTCCCACATCACTACATAAATATATTAACCCCTAAACCTAACCCTAACGTAACCCTAACACCACCTAACTTAAAGGGACATGAAACCCACTTTTTTTCTTTCATGATTTAGAAAGAGCATGTCGTTTTAAACAACGTTCTAATTTAATTTTATTATCTAATTTGCTTCATTTTCTAGATATTCTTTGCTGAAAAGCATATCTAGATAGGCTCAGTAGCTGCTGATTGGTTGCTGCACATAGATGCCTCGTGTGATTGGCTCACCCATGTGCATTGCTATTTCTTCAACAAAGGATATCTATAGAATTAAGCAAATTTAAATGTTTAAAATTGTATTCTCTATCTGAATCATGATAGAAAATGTTTGTGTTTAGTGTCCCTTTAAATATAATTAAAATAAATCTAAATAAAACTTTGGGGGGGGGGGTTGTATTTTTTTTTTTTTTTTACAGGTAAAAGAGCTGATTTCTTTGGGGCAATGCCCCGCAAAAGGCCCTTTTAAGGGCCATTGGCAGTTTAGTGTAGGCTAGGTTTTTTTTGGGGGTGGGCTTTTTTATTTTGATAGGGCTATTAGATTAGAAGTAATTGGTTTTTATTTTTGATAATTTCGTTTTTATTTTGTGTAATTTAGATAATTTTATTAATTGTATTGTATTGTATTGTAATGTTAGGTTTTAGTGTAAGGCAGGTTAGGTTTTATTTTACAGGTAAATTTGTATTTATTTTGACTAGGTAGTTATTAAATAGTTAATAACTATTTAGTAACTAGTCTACCTAGTTAAAATAAATACAAACTTACCTGTAAAATAAAAATAAAACCTAAGATAGATACAGTATAACTATTAGTTATATTGTAGCTAGCTTCGTTTTTTTTTTTTTACAGGTAAGTATTTCGTTTTAAATAGGAATTATTTAGGTAATAATTGTAAATTTAATTTAAATTTATTATAATAATATTTAAGTTAGGGGGGTTAGGTTAGGGGTTAATATATTAAGTGTTAGTGATGTGGGAGGCTAGAGGTTTAGGGGTTAAAAACTTTAGTATAGTGGCGGCAACATTGGGGGCAGCAGATTAGGGGTTAATAACTAATGTAGCTGTCGGCGGTATCGGGGGCGGCAGATTAGGGGCTAATAACTAATGTAGGTGGCGGCGATGTTAGGGGCATTTAGATGTGGTTTTTATGTTAAGGTGTTATGTTTAAACCTAACTTTTTCTTTCCCCATAGACATAAATGGGGCTGCGTTACGGAGCTTTTGTTTCCGCGTTCGCAGCTGTTAGGCTATTTTTTTGCCGACTCTCCCTATTGATGTCTATGGGGAAATAGTGCACGAGCACGTCAAAACACCGCTTGTATTTGGGTGAGGTATGGAGCTCAACGCAAACATATCGCCCGTACAAGCCGGGTTTTACAAAACCTGTAATAGCAGCGCTATAGGGAGGTTAAATACTGCCTCTTTTGTGGCGGTCGTTAATTTCCCAATAGCCCTCAAAACTCGTAATCTATCCGAATGTTATTTAAAAAAATAACAAAAAATATACATTTTTAAAAAAAAACACACACACCCAGATGGGCTATATAAATGGATCATCTACAAAACATTTATGCAAAGAAAAATCTAGTGTACAATGTGCCTTTAATACCAATGCCTCTAGTCTGTAACGTGTTTCCTGGCAAAACTAAAACCCTCTGTGACACACTAATGCAGTTTTTCTGTAGATTGCAATACACAACTATATCAAAAAACAGTCAACTGATGCCCCTCAAATTTAGATTTTTGTAGTAACTCTCAAATAGAACACACCCAATATCAGCTGCTCAAACTAAAAGTTATCATTTGCAAAATCTCACTTCTAAAGGTTTACACTGGTGGAGCTGTAAAGTATACATATTATACAGATTGTGCACATAAATGTTCAGAGAGGAATTTTCTGTGGTCTCAGACACACAAGAGTTAACCCCTTTCTGAAGCTTACACCGTAGATCCTGTTTATTTCACGCATGGCGCAGATTGCGGCAATGCCCTGGGCTTCCTCAGCTAATTATTTCAGTACACAGAAAACAAACATCACAAATAACGAGGAAACAGTAAGAACGTGTATTAATGCGTTTCTACATTATTTACAGTATGTGCTTCTCGTACACTACAGATGCATTTGCTCGCAAATAATCCCATAAACGTATATAGAACGATCACATGGGTTTCAAGTCGGCAGATCAGGAGAGAAAATCCCAAACTACGGCAAAGTCCCCTGTTCAAGTTTTTAACCAGCAGTCTGTTGATTATTTACCATCTTATAATTTATTCTATAAGTGTTGCTCTAATATGTGTTGTATAATATGGGGGGGTGGGGAAACCATAGTTTATTGAAGTGGCTACTCTACCCTAATATAGGGCAATACAGGACATAGATCCTAAATAGAGGCTCTCTCTTACAAAGCACTGTTTTCTACAACATCCCCCTTACTTGATAGAAACATGGTTTCAGCAACATTGTAGCGAACAATACAAGTTTTAATTGTTTTCTGGCACGCTGGATACTAAAAAATTCATAAAAATCTCAGCTGCCTTTTTAAACAATAATTATTTAAAGTTAAATTTTAAAGTTGGATCCGATGTGTAGAAAGAACATTTCTTTCCCTATTCTCTTAAATAGGGTTCCTTTTTTGAATGTAAATGTTGTAATATGTTCTAAGCACACTCCTGACCAGTCACCTCTTTTTATGATTCAGAGAACAAGGTCAGTTGGGAGAAAATAGACAACTTTTCTCTTTATCTGTGGGATCACACTCCCCCTTTATTGCTACATAATTACAGAAATATTAGGTATAAAATTAGGGGGGGGGGGGGAAATGCCACCCCAAATCTAAATTTCAGACAAAACATCATTTAGGCTAACAGATCTTGGTTAATAATACGTTATTACGTTAGATCTAACAAGCAAAATGTGGTATTAAAGGGACATTAAACAGTAAGGGCCAGATTACAAGTGTGAATATTGCTTTCATGAAACCGAATGGGGTCAGTAGCACAGCGAAGGCAGCAGTTAATATTTGTATATATACACATACACACACACACACACACATACATACACACAAGCCTAGTAAAAGCGCACAACGGGACCCCTGTAAGTAACACTGTTATGAATACAAACAGTACCTGCAAACAAGCTGTAAGACGGCACACTGTGGAGAGTGGGTGTGTTGATAGTCGCTGAAGACCTGCAGCTGAGCGCGCTCAATACCCGGTCTGTGAGCCGGGTCAAATGGTAATGTAGTATCCAAAATAGCAGAGCGCATAAGAAGCGCAGACGGACTCCAGTTAGAATAAAAACTTGGCGTTTATTCAAAAAAGTAAAAACATGAGCCTCAATCAGCTGTATAGAAACACATAATGTCTAGGCGGTCAGGACCTCACGCAGACATGTTTCGTGCGGTTGCAACCGCACGAAACATGTCTGGGTGAGGTCCTGACCGCCTAGATATTCTGTGTTTTTATCTGTGTGTGCTTCTATACAGCTGATTGAGGCTGTCCTGTTTTTACTTTTTTAAATAAACGCCAAGTTTTTATTCTAACTGGAGTCCGTCTGCGCTTCTTATGCGCTCTGCTACTTTGGATAATATATATATATATATATATATATATATATATATATATATATATATATATATATATATATATATATATATATATATATATATATATATATAACCCAAGCTTCTGATCAGGGAGGGGGGCTGTGACCTTAGCGTCTGATCAGGGGGGGGCAGTGAACCAGGCTTCTCATCCGGGAGGGGGCAGTGACCCAGCCTTCTAATCATGGAGTGGGAAGAGGGGGCAGTGAGCCAAGCTTCTAATCAGGGAGGGGGAAAAGAGTGGGCAGTGACCCAAGCTTCTGATCAGGGAGGGGGGAGAGAGGGGCTGTGAACCAGGCTTCTGATCAGGGAGCGGGGCAGTGACCCAGTCTTCAGATAGGGGGGGGAGAGGGGGGCAGTGACCCAGTCTTCAGATAGGGGGGGGGGGGGGGGGGGCAGCGACCCAGTCTTCAGATAGGGGGGGGGGGAGGGGGGCAGTGACCCAGTCTTCAGATAGGGGGGGGGAGGGGGGCAGTGACCCAGTCTTCAGATAGGGGGGGGGGAGGGGGGCAGTGACCCAGTCTTCAGATAGGGGGGGGGAGAGGGGGGCAGTGACCCAGTCTTCAGATAGGGGGGGGGAGAGGGGGGCAGTGACCCAGTCTTCAGATAGGGGGGGGGAGAGGGGGGCAGTGACCCAGTCTTCAGATAGGGGGGGGGAGAGGGGGGCAGTGACCCAGTCTTCAGATAGGGGGGGGGGAGAGGGGGGCAGTGACCCAGTCTTCATATAGGGGGGGGGAGAGGGGGGCAGTGACCCAGTCTTCAGATAGGGGGGGGGAGAGGGGGGCAGTGACCCAGTCTTCAGATAGGGGGGGAGAGGGGGGCAGTGACCCAGTCCTTAGATAAGAGGGGAAATGGGTATAGTGACCCAGGTTTTGGATCAGGGGAAGAGAGGGGCAATGACAGAGGACCCTTCACACTGCAGCCACAAAGACAGAGCCTAGTGCACATTATTCACCATGTCCACAATAAAGTGAGCCTTCCCCAAGCGAAGATTGCAGGCTGCAAACAGTTAAAGGAAGAAGAATTTGTAGCCAGAGTGAGAGCCTCCCCCCCCCCCCCAGCCAGGAATGTGAGTGGGGGGCAGAGGGGAGTAACATAAACATAGCATAGCACCAGACAGACCACAGGCTGAGTACTGGGGGAGCAAGTGCTTATACATTAACCACATAGGTGCTTTAGATCCAACTCCCCTCAACCTGAAAAGGAACCAGAGAGTGCAGATACATCAGGTTTTGTTTCCGCATCACACAGCATCAGGGCACCTGTCACCCCCTGCAATAAACAGTTACATAAATATATATTTATTTTTTTAAAACCCCATATGGGCTATATAAATGGATCATCTACAAAACATTTATTCAAAGAAAAATCTAGTGTATAATGTCCCTTTAAAGACTGTTAATACTACAAGTTGTGTAAATATATATGTGCACATGTATTATTGGTTTAAATTTGACACTAATCAGACATCCTAACTCTCCCTGAAGAGGGAAGTTTAGGGAGTCTCCCTCATTGTATTAGCGGCTCCCTGACACCCACAAATTAAATGCAATCTCCCTGAAATTACAAGTACCATGATCCAAGGTGGGCCAAAGTCAGAAACAGTGTTTCTTTAAGGAAAGCCTTTAGTTGAGGTGACGTGCTGGGACACTATGAAACCATAGATTTTAATAAAACACAAATACTACCTCATTTACTGCTCGTAATTAAACTTTGTATTCTAAAATATTGGAGCATTCAACAAGCGTATGATCACTAGAAAATAGGTTTGTTGTATGTGGTTGTGCAATAAAGCTACTTTTTTAAGCGAGTTTAGTGAGAAGCTACTTTAATGATAAGTATCTTATTTAGGGTTTCCTGGTGTCCAATATATAACCGGGGGGGGCGTGCAGCATAAAGCAGTAGCCGGTTAAGCCACCTCCCTGAAATGAGTTTTTGCAGGTTGGGATGTCTGCTAATACATTATGGGCTAGATTTATTAAGCCCCTACGGCAGCAAGTTCTCTCAAGAACTTGCTCGCCGGGATTTATCAAGCAGCGGTCACCAGACCGCTGCTTCCCTAACATCTACGCTACCTCTATTGTGGCGAAATTCAATCTCCTCGGTCGAGTTCGACCGAGGAGATTGACAGCTCCTGCCCGCGCGTGATTGGCTGTGCGCGGGCGGGATTGCACGCGAGCGCAAAATTGCGCTCGTGTGCAATGTTGATTACCTGCGGGTAATTTCGCCCCGCCACAGGCGAGCTGAGGCGTACAGGGGCACGTATACGCGCCCCTGTACGCCTCAGCGTTGATAAATCTAGCCCTATGTCTAGTGATGCAGACTTTACTGCTACAAATTATAAGGTAAAGGAATTCTTTTTATTCTTTAACATATTTAAAAGTCTGTTTTTGCATATTGCTTTACTTCATGTGATATCTCTTCTTATGATGTCTCTTACTGTGATGTCACTACTGAATGTGAAAAATTACTGCAAATGATGAAATTCAAAGTTAGCAGGATTACGCTTTCTATGGTCGGGGGATGTTTGTAGTTGCAATTACCATTCAGTCTTGGAAACTTTACCTCTAATTAAAATGGTAAACAGAAATATACATA
>NC_069505.1:306650835-306685835 GCF_027579735.1 Bombina bombina | reverse complement strand
GGTACAGCACAGACATCACACACCAGACCCCCAGCAAAGGCACAGCACAGACACACACCAGACCCCCAGCAAAGGCGCAGCACAGACACACACCACACCCACAGCAAAGGCGCAGCTCATATACACAGCACAGCCCCAAAGACACAGCACACTGCCAGCAAAGGTACATCAGACACACATCACACCCACAGCAAAGGCACAGCAAAACCACAGTACAGAGACATAAAAATCAGCATACCCACACAACATCCATAGCACAAAAGTTCACACCCACACAGAGTAACCACAGCATACAACACACACATGAAAAACACAACCGCAATAGCAAAACACACACAGAAAAAAAAAAAAAAATCTCACACGGCTCAAATATCAAACAAACCAGGTGGAAGTGACAATAAGGGGGGCAGTTACAATAAGTGGTGTCAGGGGGCAGTGACAGTGACAAAAAGGGGAGTCAGGTGACAGTGAAAAAAGGGGGAGCTGTCAACTTGTGGGGATGGTGAATCAGTCATGAACAGGCAGTTAGGAAGAGTGACAATAAATGTAGCGGTTAGGAACAGTGACAGTGGCAATATGTTTAGTGGTTAGGGACACTGACAATAAGTGTCAGTTAGGGACACAGACAATAAGGGTCAGGTGACAGTGACAATAAGTTTAGCAGTTAGGGACAGTGACAATAAGGGGTCAGGTGACAGTGACAATAAGCTTAGCAGTTATGGGTAAGAGGTGAATTTCTAAGCATTGCGTTGGTCATGTGCAGGACAAGCAGCTGTCACTGTCACGTGCATCTCAGCAGATATGTTGAGTGTCTGGAACAGCTGCTTGTAACTCTACCATGGCTGGATGGTGAATAGAAAGGGCCCTGTGCCCAACTCACTGCCTATTATTGAGCCGTCAGCGCCAACTGCTGACAGAGTGTGGTACGGCTCTGCCCCTCAGATCTGAATATGCCACACATGGCAGCCTGCGGCACACACAGCAGGATGCCACTTATGAATGCGGGTGCAGAACGCTACATGGGTATCTCATATTTAATTCTATAAATCAATGAGAAACATAAAAAACTCAATGCAGTAGAATTGCATAAATAACAAGTTTAAAATAAAAAGACAAATGATTTCAGACCTACTCTGAATTTTCTGACAAATTTGTTTTTTCTCCCATTTTCCGTCCAGTGAAAGAAATCAGCCAATTGCAGACTAATATACGTATACCCAGTGAGCTTGTGCACATGCTCAGTAGGATCTTGTTCCCCAGAAAGTGTGTCTATAAAAAGTTTTTATAATAATTTGATAATGGAAGTAAAACTGCTGCTTTTTCTGAATCATAAAAGTGTCCCTTTAAAGAAGTTACTAGTCTGTACTTCTTGTGATATACTGTATAGGCATGTGTGTCATATGACAAATCTATTCACAGTACGGCCCTATGTGTAGGTAGCACCAGGGTTTATGGCTTCAAATGCACTCACAGAACCATTAGACAGCACACAGTAGGACCCTGACTGTAGGACATCAGCAGCAGGGTGTATGGCTTCACATGCACTCACAGAACCATTAGACAGCACACAGTAGGACCCTGTCTGTAGGACAGTAGCAGCAGGGTGTATGGCTTCACATGCACTCACAGAACCATTAGAAAGCACACAGTAGGACCCTGTCTGTAGGACATCAGCAGCAGGGTGTATGGCTTCACATGCACTCACAGAACCATTAGACAGCACACAGTAGGACCCTGTCTGTAGGACATCAGCAGCAGGGTGTATGGCTTCACATGCACTCACAGAACCATTAGACAGCACACAGTAGGACCCTGTCTGTAGGACAGTAGGAGCAGGGTGTATGGCTTCACATGCACTCACAGAACCATTAGACAGCACACAGTAGGACCCTGTCTGTAGGACAGTAGCAGCAGGGTGTATGGCTTCACATGCACTCACAGAACCATTAGACAGTGCACAGTACAGCCCTATGTGTAGGTAGCACCAGGGTTTTTGGCTTCACATGTACTCATAGAACCATTAGATAGCACACAGTAGGACCCTGTCTGTAGGTCAGTGGCGACTCTAGGAACAATATATAGGGGGGGCACATAAGATACCACAGTCAAAACTGGGGGGGCACTAATAATTTTCACCACTAAATCATTATAAAATGTATATATATATGTGTATATATATGTGTATGTATATATATATATATATATATATATATATATATATATATATATATATATATATATATATATATATATATATATATATATATAAATAAATTAGATTCTAAAAAAAGAAAGAGTAATGTGGTATGCAATGATACCTTTTTATTCTACTAACCTAATACTTAAAGGGCCCCTAAACCCAAAATCTTTCTTTCATGATTCAGATAGAGAATCCAAATTTAAAAAACATTACAATTTACTTCTATTATTTATTTTGCTTCATTTTTTAGATATCCTTAGTTGAAGTAAAAAAGCAGTGCACATGGGTGAGCCAATCACACAAAGCTTCTATGTGCAGCAACCAATCAGCAGCTACTGAGCATATCTAGATATCCTTTTCAGCAAAGAATATCAAGAGAATAAAACAAATGAGATAATAGAAGTAAATTAGAAAGATGTTTAAAATTGCATTCTCTTTCTAAATCATGAAAGAAAAAATGTGGGTTTCATGTCCCTTTTAAAAGACAAGCTTTCAAGAGTTTTCCTTTCTTCCTCAGGTATTGCTTCAGACCTGAGAAAGAGAGGAAAACTCTCAAAAGATTTTCTTTATAGTTTAAAGGAATTTCAGCAAACACCGGGGCTCTGTAAATAATTCCCTATATTAAATATGTCACTAATGAAGACCAATGAACAGACCTTGAGTGTTTGTTGGTGTGTGTGTGTTTGTGTGTAACTAATACTAAGTACCATGTACCAACTTTACACAGCCAGCCACTTCCTACTTCAAAATGAAAATTAGGCACACACACACACAAAAGGGCACAAACACACAATCAAGCACATTCAGAGACACAGACAGGCACATTCAAAAACTCACTCAGACACATACACACTCAGGGACACACACTCAGACACACAAACAGCCAACCTTAGATTTAGATTCAACTTTGTCACTGTACAGTGTCAAGACAATGAAACATAGTTGGCCTCCGATCAGAAATGCAGTAGCGATTGATAAACTATACAATAAAATAGAAGATAAAACTCAGTGTAAATTCTAGCAGTCTTACATAATGCCATAATACATCTAATTCCTAAAAAATATAATCCCTCAATCACTAATAGAGCAAGACTTATTTAAAAAGACTTTGACAAACTAATAATACATATAGACATTACACAATAGTGCCACAAATACTATACAATACAACTATATAGCCTCTGGCATCCAATCCAAACTAAAGCATCTATGCAATATACATCATGTGCAAATAAAATGCATCAATCTATAAATACAGTAGTGTAAGGGCTGTAGTGGCAGGGATAAGGGCTGTAGTGGCAGGGATAATAAGGGCTGTAGTGGCGGGGATAATAAGGGCTGTAGTGGCGGGGATAATAAGGGCTGTAGTGGCGGGGATAATAAGGGCTGTAGTGGCGGGGATAATAAGGGCTGTAGTGGCGGGGATAATAAGGGCTGTAGTGGCGGGGATAATAAGGGCTGTAGTAAGGAGATAGGAGCTGTATTGGGGTATAGTGACTGTAGTGGGGGGGTATAGGGGCTGTAGTGGGCTATAGAGGCTTTATGGGCTGTAGTAAGGGGATAGCAGCTGTATTGGGGGTATAGGGGCTGTAGTGGGCTATAGAGGCTTTATGGGCTGTAGTAAGGGTATAGAAGCTGTATTGGGGGTATAAGGGTTGTAGGGGGGATAGGGGCTGTAGTAAGGGGATAGGAGCTGTATCAGGGGTATAGGGGGTGTAGTATATATAGTGTTTTTACACAGATGCATACATTTACAAATTACTTTGTAGTAATCCTCCTGACTAATTGGTAAGTGTATATAATCCCTGCACAAAAAATGCATATATTTATACACATACTTTATATATATATATATATATATATATATATATATATATATATATATATATATATATATATATATATATATATATAATCTTCAAAGAAAAAACCCTACATGATAGTATAGTATGACTGCTTAATGAAATGTAATATTGAAAAGATATTTGAGCACATAAACAACAAAATAAAAGAAGATTCATTGTAAGAATATATGGTACTTTTTTAGGACTGCATCAGATAAGCCTTACATGCACACAGCACTAAAAATGACAAATCACATAACCATTAGGAGGGGCAATACTAAAGGCTAGCTGTAGCTGATGCATACACAGTACTGACCTTAAACTGCACTAGGAGTTGTTGTTTTTTAGGCTGCTTGTTCTGCTGTTGCATGCCTTACTGAAGCAGGCAGAAGAGTATGAAAGGCTGTTGCAAACCCAGGAAGCCAGCAGCAGAGTGCAGATAGAGCACACTCTCCAGACTCCTAGGGGGAAACTCCTCCCCCTGATTTCTTACTTAGTGCAAACACGGAGCAATGCATTAAAAAACTTTAAAATGACAAAAATCAGTTTTGGAAAGACATTCAGGCCAGAATGTCTAGAGTCTAGCTAGGTATTATTTAATTTTCACTGCACTGAGGTTTTTATTAGGCTGCTTGCTTTCTGTTACCTCACTAAAGCAGATAGTAGAGTCTGTAAGGCATGGGCTGGCAGTGGCACAGGCACTACACCAGCAGGGAAGCCAGCAGCAGAGAGCAGATACAGAGTACACTCTGCTCGTGAGAAATTCCTCCCACTTGCCTCCTTCAAGTGTTGATAGTGACGCACCAATTGGATTTAGCACAAAATATATTGAATGTTACCTGACCTCTGCAGTTCCGTTGTCACTAAGGTCCTGAATCAAGGCTGCTATAGCTCTGCCTCCAATGGCTCATCCCCGCCCACATCTTTCTTTATAAAATCTGTCACCCGGTATAGACCATGATGATCATGTGCAAAAATTAAATACAAATGTTTAAACATCTGACAGCTGCGCAATCTTAGTGCCTTTTTTTTACTAGTAGTGCTGTTGTTGCGGTGCTTATATGCAGCCTTAGACGACCACCTATTTTGCCTAACGCTAGGGCTGCCTCTGCTTACACCATGCACACACAGTCCTAGCTGTTGGGAGGGGCAATTGCCTGTTGCCCTCCCCCTGGATCCACCACTAGTCTACCTTATACCAGGGAGGGGGGAGTCCTGAACCCTGGTGGTCATGTGGGATATGTAGCTTGTCTGCTTGCAGAGTGCAGACAGCTCTTTCTTTCCTGATTAGCAGCAAATCTTTCAGAGCATTGCCATGGTAATCCACGGCAACGCTCTGATTTAAAAGTTAACTGTTAGGGTGGCGGGTGCAACAGGCAGATGAAGGAGATTTCTGCAGGGGGGGCACACAGGGGGGCAAAGAATTAATTTGGGGGGGGGGGCAATTGCCCCCCCATGCCCCCCTGTAGCGACGCCTATGCTGTAGGTACTAGCACCAGGGTTTATAGCTTCACATGTACTCACAGAACCATTAGACAGCACACAGTAGGGCCCTATGTGTAGGTAGCACCAGGGTTTATGGCTTCACATGTACTCACAGAACCATTACATAGCACACAATAGGACCCTGTCTGTAGGTAGCACCAGGGTTTATAGCTTCACAAGTACTCACAGAACCATTAGACAGCACACAGTAGGGCCTTGTTTGTAGGTAGCACCAAGGTTTATAGCTTCACACTGTCACAGATACCAGGCTGCTAAGGCTACCTCCTCCCATATTGTGTAATATTGTTTCTCCACCAGCTTCCCTTTCATCGTTACCCTGATTGCACATTGTCACAAATCCTATAAGGCCAGTCCTGTATGTATTGCCCAAAATGGGCGCCCAATAGTGGCCGGTATAGGATCTGTATTTTCTTCTCTCTCTGTCTTTTTGGATAGGATACTTCAGCCACTAATCAAGAAAACAACCTCTTATGTGAAGGACACAAATGATTTTTTCTTAAACTTAAAGACCTTGGATATGTTGGCGAAAAATGTATTCTTTTTACACTAGATGCATCTAGCTTGTATACTTCTATCAAACATACAAACGATATTGCAGCAGTTGAGAATATGCTAAAATCGGATAGTAGTTATACAGAAAAGGAGATTGGTTTCCTGATTGACTTACTTACCATAATACTGTATCAATTTTTTTATTTTTTTATTTATGGATACCTACTATCTGCAAAAACAGGGGACAGCTATGGGCTCCAACGTCGCCCCCACATACGTCAACATATTCATGAGCAGTTTTGAGGAATACTTTGTGTACCCTCACAGCTTGTTCCAGCTCTATGGCGCCTCCTGGTGGAGGTACATAGGTAATTTGTTCAAGATCTAAATGATGCAGTTAGGGGACTCAAATTTACTTTAAATATGAGCGAGATTGGTATAGAATATCTTGATACATATGTGTACATGGAGGGAGGTTTCTTGAAAACAGATTTATATACAAAAAGCACTGATAGAAACAATCTACTACAATATGGCAGCTGTCATCCAGACAATGTATTTAAGGCAATTCCAAAAAGCCAATTTACCAGGGTAAACTGCATTGTTTCAGATAGTAGTAAATGCAAAATCAGATTGGAGGAAATGGCAAATAAGTTTATTGCTAGGAACTACCCACCAACATTAGTTTCTGAACAACTTAGAGCAGTATCTAATGAAACTAAACAAATCAAAAAAGATAGATGTCAGGAAAGGAATAACATGATATTTGTAACTCAGTTTAACAGATGAGTCAGAGGATCACAGGAATTTTTAAAAAAACATTGGCATATATTGAGAGAATGTAATCCCCAAGTCAAATAATTTAAAATGAGCCCCATGGTAGCTTACAGAAGAAATCAAAGCATTAAAGTGATGGTAAAGTCATCTGTTGTGCAATACATAATCCTTTTTCTTTTACCATAACTAGCACATCGATGTGCTTATATAAATAAAAAAACATTTATTCACTCTGTAATGCCGATTTTATTTCCCTCTCCGTACAGTGTTTCAAACAGCCTCTCTATATTTTTTCACCGGTGCAGCTTTGATTGACAACGCTTTTAGCCAATCATCAGCTCACCATGCGCCCTATGTGAAATATGTACCGCACGCTCCCGACATCTACACTAAGTCTTTGCTACTTACTGCGCATGCGCACCGCTATATGAGAATACTCAGCTCCTGGTTTTAGCCGATCGGTGCGTAGTGTCATATAGCAATGCGCAGTTAGCGTAAGAAGTGCGCATGCGCAGTAAATAGCAAAGACAGTGTAGATGTCGGGAGCGTGCGGTACATATTTCACATAGGGCGCATGGTGAGCTGATGATTGGCTAAAAGCGTTGTCAATCAAAGCTGCACCGGTGAAAAAATATAGAGAGGCTGTTTGAAACACTGTACGGAGAGGGAAATAAAATCGGCATTACAGAGTGAATAAATTGTTTTTTATTTATATAAGCACATCGATGTGCTAGTTATGGTAAAAGAAAAAGGATTATGTATTGCACAACAGATGACTTTACCATTACTTTAAGGATATGCTCATGCATACGGATATAGGCAGTGAAAAAGAAAAAGGAGTGTCCAACAAGCAATAGGCACAAGAAAAAGTGGATGTTATCCATGCCTTAATTGCAGCAACTGCAGTTAAATGATAAAAGGTGATTCTTTTTATCACCCAATCAATGGGAAAAAAGTTTAAAATAAACAAGTATCTAACATGTAGAGCTACCTTTGCTATTTACTTAATTAAATTCCCATGTGGATTAATTTACATTGGCGAGACCTGTAGAGAGGAATGGGGGAGAGGATAACTGAACATAAATCTAACATCAGATGCAATAACAAAGATGCTCCAGTGTCCTCTCACTTCCTCTCTATGGGTCACAATTAGATATGTGCATGGCGAAAAAATTCGGTTCGGTTTGGAATTTTTCGAATTTCGGTTTGATTCGAATTCGGAAAATTTTGAATCGATTCGGATTCTAAGAAATTCGGCTGGATTCGGTTCGGTAATTCAGAATTTCGGTAAATGTTAGGTGGGATTAGACTAGTATTATGTACTGTATATTAGGTATAACCCATAGCAGAGTGATATAACCTAATATACTGTACAATACTAGTGTAATCCATGGCCATCTGAATTTACTGATTAAATCCAAACTAATTTGGATTTATTCGGTAAATTTGGCAGTATTTTAATTCAGAAAATTCGGTTCGATACGAATCTCCGAATTTGCAGAATTTTCCAAATCGATCCGAAACGAATTGCACATATCTAGTCACAATATAAGCCAACTTAGATTCCAAATCATAGAACAGGTAGATAAACCTAGAAGAGGAGGATATAGAGA
This sequence comes from Bombina bombina, assembly GCF_027579735.1. Lineage (NCBI taxonomy): Eukaryota > Metazoa > Chordata > Amphibia > Anura > Bombinatoridae > Bombina > Bombina bombina. The sequence goes on along the minus strand of NC_069505.1, from coordinate 306,677,403 downwards.
GCATCTCTTAAAAACTATAGAGATGTTCTGGATTCATAAACTTGAAGCCCTTATCCCTAAAGGTCTCAATAAGGACTTTGATTGGAGCCTATTTTTGTAAAGTTGGCATCGGTCTTTGAAGCAACAGTTTATAATATAGATTTTTCTGCTCTGGGTACATCTAAAAATAACTCCCTCTTTAACTTTGGGTAATCTTATTCCCCAGATATGAGCCTGTCTGTTCATTCTGGTATAAAATGACAATATAGAATTTGGTTCAAAATAATAATATATAATTAGGTAAAAATAGTTTCTTTTACTCTAGCCAATCTGTTGACTATACTTTGTTCTCCTTTTTTAAATTGTATATACAGGTTTTTAATTGTTATTTTAATGTAATATAAATAATCACAATATTCTTATGGGAACATTTATTAATGGTTGTAGTATGATTTACATCCACAAGATGTCACTATTATGTACAGAGATGTTCCCATGTTAATAGGTAACAGGTGTGGCTATGAAAGACAAGAACCTGTGTATAATTGAGTATACATGATTAAGGGTCTAGTATAGAACTGAAACGTTGTATGTTTGTTCTGGGACCCTGCATGAAATAATAAAGGTCTTTTATTAAATTTGGAGGCTGGAATCATTCTGTTTTTGATGCACATTGTCACAGAAAGAGCTGATCTCTGCTGCTTGACCCCTTCCTAACTGGCCAGGCTTATGGAACTACTTGCTGGCGGGGCTTGCTAGAGGTCCCAGTTGAACTTTAAGCTAGGTTGCTCCAGAGGCCCTTGGCCCCAGAGATCCGCTCTTTTCAGAATTTGTTAGGCCTTTGGTGGACAGGGGTTGGGGTGAGTGCTGAGGGGGAGCTCACTCTGGAACCGGGGGTTTTTAGACACCCCCCACCTTAGTCTGTTCCTGAGTATATTTGCCAGGCTGCTGCTCCGGTCCCCAGTAACGGATCATGTCGCTTTTTGGACTGTGGCATCTGGGGACCAGGAGCTCTCTAACAACACCCTGGAGTGACTGCCACTTCCTCGGGATCACCGCAAAACCGCGACCTAGATACTTACTGTGGGGGTCTATGTGACTATGGCTCCTATGGAGGCACCAGCCTGTCTGGAGGGGCAGGAATGGCGGGATCAGATAAGGCTCTTATCAAGATGAGAATGTGTATATAAGCTGTGTGGTTTTCCCAATAAAGTCTGTTTGTGTTTCACCTTAATACTGGTCACGTCTGGTTATTAGGGTGGGCAACTTGCTATAATCACTTCTCCGCTCTATATCTACAAGTTCCTGGTACAGGAAGGACCCTTTTGGCAGAGCTACCTAGTTGGGGTAGCCGGAGTCCATCACACACAAAGAACCATTAGATAACACACAGTAGGGCCCTGTCTGTAGGTAGCACCAGAATTTATGGCTTCACATGTACTCACAGAACCGTTAGATAGCACACAGTAGGACCCTGTCTGTATGACAGTAGCACCAGGATTTATAGCTTCACATGTACTCCCAGAACCATTAGATAGCACACAGTAGGACCCTGTCTGTAGGTAGCACCAGGGTTTATGGCTTCACATGTACTCACAGAACCATTAGATAGCACACAGTAGGACCATGTCTGTAGGTAGCACCAGGATTTATGGCTTCATATGTACTCACAGAACCATTAGATAACACAGTAGGGCCCTGTCTGTAGGTAGCACCAGGATTTATGGCTTCACATGTACTTACAGAACCATTACATAGCACACAGTAGGACCCTGTCTGTAGGTAGCACCAGGGTTTATGGCTTCACATGTACTTACAGAACCATTACATAGCACACAGTAGGACCCTGTCTGTAGGTAGCACCAGGGTTTATGGCTTCACATGTACTTACAGAACCATTAGATAGCACACAGTAGGACCCTGTCTTTAGGTAGCACCAGGGTTTATGGCTTCATATGTACTCACAGAACCATTAGATAACACAGTAGGACCCTGTCTGTAGGTAGCACCAGGATTTATGGCTTCACATGTACTCACAGAACCATTAGATAGCACACAGTAGGGCCCTGTCTGTAGGTAGCACCAGGATTTATGGCTTCACATGTACTCCCAGAACCATTAGATAGCACACAGTATGGCCCTTGTCTGTATGGCAGTAGCACCAGGGTTTATAGCTTCACATGTACTCACATAACCATTAGATAGCACACAGTAGGGCCCTGTCTGTATGACATTAGCACTAGGATTTATAGCTTCACATGTACTCCCAGAACCATTAGATAGCACACAGTTGGACCCTATCTGTAGGTAGCACCATGGCTTATGGCTTCACATGTACTCACAGAACCATTAGACAGTACAAAGAGCTGCAGTCAGATCAGTGCATTAGTTGTGCATCTTCTTGCATGCTTGTACTACAACTAAAAGATTCTGAATTCCTGGGGTATGTAACACTGAGGCGCTGCAAACAGCATCACTACAGCTGGATATCTGAATGTGACATAGGGAGCAAGCTGCAACAAGAGGACCTGAGCAGCCACCATCAGCACCTACAGTGGCATACAGAGTGAACAAATGCTAAATGTAAAGGGAATTAAATATAAAAAGATGCGTGCAGGGCATACGGAACTCAGAGTGGGAGGACAAGTAGCACGCCAGGAGGAAAAGGAAATGAGAGCGCAAAAGTGTAGGCAGAGAGGGGCAGGAGAGAGAGGGAGTGCAAGCAGAGGGGGGCAGGAGAGAGGCAGTGTAGACAGGAGAGAGGGAGTGCAGTTCAAAGGGGGCAGGAGAAAGGGAGTGTAGGCAGAGGGGGGGGGGAGTGCAAGCAGAGGGGGGGGAGGAGAGAGGCAGTGTCGGCAAAGGGGGGCAGGAGAGAGGCAGTGTCGGCAGAGGGGGGCAGGAGAGAGGCAGTGTCGGCAGAGGGGGGCAGGAGAGAGGCAGTGTCGGCAGAGGGGGGCAGGAGAGAGGCAGTGTCGGCAGAGGGGGGCAGGAGAGAGGCAGTGTCGGCAGAGGGGGGCAGGAGAGAGGCAGTGTCGGCAGAGGGGGGCAGGAGAGAGGCAGTGTCAGCAGAGGGGGGCAGGAGAGAGGCAGTGTCAGCAGAGGGGGGCAGGAGAGAGGCAGTGTCAGCAGAGGGGGGCAGGAGAGAGGCAGTGTCAGCAGAGGGGGGCAGGAGAGAGGCAGTGTCAGCAGAGGGGGGCAGGAGAGAGGCAGTGTCAGCAGAGGGGGGCAGGAGAGAAGCAGTGTCAGCAGAGGGGGGCAGTGTCGGCTGAGGGGGGCAGGAGAGAGGCAGTGTCGGCAGGATAAGGGCAGTGTTGGCAGAGGGGGGCAGGAGAGAGATAGTGTAGGCCAGGGTACAAGGGGCACATGCAGACAGGAGCACAATTGTTTGGTAAAACTAAACAGAATGGTGCATAAGACGTCAGATGAGTTATTGAGATGTACAAATAAAAGAAGGGAACAGGAGTAGCACAGGAAGAAGGGGGCTACATCACTTCACAAGCTGCACATTATACAAAAGACAGTTTAATAACAGGCCTGTCACATTAATCAGAAAGGATTTCTTAATTACACATGCACAGATCTGACATGTTCCCATCATGCACTGCTGAGGCAGAACACGCACAACATAAAGTAACAATTAACCCATTCAGGGAACTGAAGAGTAAATATTCCTCTAAAACAACACAAGGGTAGCTACAAACATCCCAGTTTGATTCCAGAACTTCCCTTTAAAAAGAGTTAGTGACCTTAAATGAAGTTTTCATGGAATCAGCCAACAAGAAATTGCGAGTAAGCTAGATAACCACACCATGAGGAAAGGGGCAAGTGGGCCGCACACGGGTGAACAGATGGAGCAGGCGAGAAAACCCACCCCAAAGCGAAAAAAAAAAAAAAATATTACACAAAATAAACGAATTATCCAATATAATAAAAATTATTCCTATTCTAATACCCATTTAAAAAAAAAAATAAAAAAAAATAAAAAACACCCCAAAATAAAAAAAAACTATTCTAGAATAAACTACCAATAGCCCTTAAAAGGGCCTTTTGTAGGGCATTGCCCTAAAGATAGCAGCTGAAAAAAAAAATATAAAAGACCCACTAACATCACAAACCCCCACAATAAAAAAAAAAAATATCTAAAAAAAACGAATCTATCCATTGCACTGAAAAAGGGCATTTATATGGGCATTGCCCTACAAAGGGCATTCAGCTCTTTTAAGAGTGCCCACCCTAATCTAAAAAAAAAACCAAAAAACAAAAAAAAACAAAAAACCTTTTAAAACAACCTAACACTAACCCCTCTTTAGATAGTTGCTAAAGTCCCACTTGAACGATCTTCATCCCGGCGGCTCCATCTTCATCGATCACGGGACCAGCATCTTCTTCCTCCCTGTGGAGGCAGAGCGGAGGATGCGGAGGTCCAGGCGAAGGTCCATCAATCCGATGTGGAGGTCCTCTTCATGCGATCGTCCACCGCACACTGAGGATTGAAATACAGGGTACCCCTTTATTACTGGGGGTACCATTGCATTCCTATTTGCTGAAAAATTTGAATCAGCCAATAGGAATTAGGGCTGCTAAAATCCTATTGGCTGTTCAAATCAGCCAATAGGATGAGAGCTACTGAAATTCTATTGGCTGATTTGAAAAGTATTTCAGTAGCTCTCATCCTATTATTGATTTGATTTGAACAGCCAATAGGATTTTAGCAGCCCTAATTCCTATTGACTGATTCAAATTGTTCAGCAAATAGGAATGCAATGGTACCCCCAGTATAAAAGGGGTACCTTGCATTTCAATCCTCAGTGTGCGGTGGGCGATCGTATGAAGAGGACCTCCACGTCAGATCGATGGACCTCCACAGGGATGAATGAAGATGGAGTCGCCTGGATGAAGACCTCTCGCCGCCTGGATGTCCGGACTTCAGGAACTGTAAATGGATCTTCGGGGTTAGTGTAAGGATTTTTTGGGTGTTTTTTGTTTTTGTTTTTAGTTTAGGGTTTGGGCTTTTCTTAAAAAAAGAGCTAAATGCCCTTTTCAGGTCAACGCAAAAGAGCTAAATGCCCTTTTAATGGCAATGCCCATTCAAATACCCTTTTCAGGGCAATGGGTAGCTTAGGTTTTTTTTTTAGAGTTAGGTTTTTTTTTTTTATTTGGGGGTGTTGGTTGAGTGGTGGGTTTTACTGTTGGGGGGTCTGTGTTTTTTTTTTTTTTTACAGGTAAAAGAGCTGTTTAACTTAGGGCAATGCCCTAAAAAAAGGCCCTTTTAAGGGCTATTGGTAGTTTATTGTAGGCTAGAGTTTTTTTTTTTATTTTGGGTGGGCTTTGTTATTTTATAGTGCTATTAGATTAGGTGTAATTATTTTTTATTTTTGATAATTTCGTTTGTTATTTTTCGTAATTTAGTATTTTTTATTTTTTGTAATTTTTATAGTAGTGTTAGGATTTTTTTTATGTGTATTTTAGTTTTCTTTAATTAGTAGTTAGTTTAATTTTACTTTAATAGTTATATTAGTTTAATCGTTAGTTTAAAACTTAGTTTTTTTAATTTGACTGGTAAGTTTTAATTTAATTTAAGAGAGGGAAATTGTAATTTTAATATAAAGTTAGGGGGCGTTAGGTTTAGGGGTTACCAGTTTAAATTGGTTTATTGCGATGTGGGGGGCTTTCGGTTTAGGGGTTAATAGGTTTATTATATTGGCGGCGTTGTCAGGGAGCAGCGGAATAGGGGTTAATATCTTTATTATAGTGTAGGTGATGTTGGGGTGCGGGGGAATAGGGGTTAATAACTTTAGTATAGTGGCGGCGATGACGGGGAGCGGCGGAATAGGGGTTAATACATTTTATTAGTGGCGGCGATGTCGGGAACGGCAGATTAGGGGTTAATAAGTTTAAGATAGTGTTTGCGATGCGGGAGGGCCTTGGTTTAGGGGTTAATAGGTAGTTTATGTGTGTTAGTGTACTTTGTAACACTTTAGGTATCAGTTTTATGTAACAGTTTTGTTGCGTTAATCTCATAACTACTGCTCTCAGATTGCAAAACGGATCTTGTCGGTATAGGCTTGAACGAAAGCTTTTTAGCCTCACCGACAAACTCGTAATGGCTGCGCTATGGAAGTCCCATGAAAAAAAAACATTTTTTACAAATGCGGGACTGACGTTGCGTTACAGGCTAAAAGGCTTGCGTTACAGCTATACCTAGAAGACTTGTAATGGCTGCGGTTCTGTTTTAACGCTGAAATGACCATTTTTTCAGCGTCAAATGCTGAACACAAAATTTGTAATCTAGGTGATAGTGAGCTCAAATCAGACTGCACCGTGAGTAACTTGCTTGTGTATGAATAACACATGGTTATATATGAGCTGCTGGTATGGGAACAGCTCATAATAACTTTACAACTCACATGCATATCCACATCAGCAGCTAACAAACCTATCCTACACTATCGGTGGTAACCTGGCACACGCCCCTCTCCCTACAAGCGATAAAGCAGGCACACACCACTCTCACATATAATCCCTCCCTGTAGGCTGTAATCTAACAAATATACAGCTCCCCCTGTAGGCTATAATCTGGCAAATATACAGCTGTAATCTGGCAAATATACAGCTTCCCCCTGCAGGCTGTAATCTGGCAAATATACAGCTTCCCCCTGCAGGCTGTAATCTGGCAAATATACAGCTTCCCCCTGCAGGCTGTAATCTGGCAAATATACAGCTTCCCCCTGCAGGCTGTAATCTGGCAAATATACAGCTTCCCCCTGCAGGCTGTAATCTGGCAAATATACAGCTCCCCCCTGCAGGCTGTAATCTGGCAAATATACAGCTCCCCCCTGCAGGCTGTAATCTGTCAAATATACAGCTCCCCCCCTGCAGGCTGTAATCTGTCAAATATACAGCTCCCCCCCTGCAGGCTGTAATCTGGCAAATATACAGCTCCCCCCCCTGCAGGCTGTAATCTGGCAAATATACAGCTCCCCCCCCTGCAGGCTGTAATCTGGCAAATATACAGCTCCCCCCCCTGCAGGCTGTAATCTGGCAAATATACAGCACCCCCCCCCCCCCCCCTGCAGGCTGTAATCTGGCAAATATACAGCTCCCCCCTGCAGGCTGTAATCTGGCAAATATACAGCTCCCCCTGTAGGCTGTAATCTGGCAAATATACAGCTCCCCCTGTAGGCTGTAATCTGGCAAATATACAGCTCCCCCTGTAGGCTGTAATCTGGCAAATATACAGCTCCCCCCTGCAGGCTGTAATCTCGCAAATATACAGCTCCCCCTGTAGGCTGTAATCTGGCAAATATACAGCTCCCCCTGTAGGCTGTAATCTGGCAAATATACAGCTCCCCCCCCTGCAGGCTGTAATCTGGCAAATATACAGCTCCCCCCCCTGCAGGCTGTAATCTGGCAAATATACAGCTCCCCCCCCCCCCCTGCAGGCTGTAATCTGGCAAATATACAGCTCCCCCCCCCCCTGCAGGCTGTAATCTGGCAAATATACAGCTCCCCCCTGCAGGCTGTAATCTGGCAAATATACAGCTCCCCCTGTAGGCTGTAATCTGGCAAATATACAGCTCCCCCTGTAGGCTGTAATCTGGCAAATATACAGCTCCCCCTGTAGGCTGTAATCTGGCAAATATACAGCTCACTCTGTAGGCTGTAATCTAACAAGTATACAGCTCCCTCTGTAGGCTGTAATTTAACAAGTATACAGCTCCCCTTGTAGGCTGTAATCTGGCAAATATACAGCTCACTCTGTAGGCTGTAATCTGGCAATTATACAGCTCCCCCTGTAGGCTGTAATCTGGAAAATATACAGCTCACTCTGTAGGCTGTAATCTAACAAGTATACAGCTCCCTCTGTAGGCTGTAATTTAACAAGTATACAGCTCCCCTTGTAGGCTGTAATCTGGCAAATATACAGCTCACTCTGTAGGCTGCAATCTGGCAAATATACAGCTCACTCTGTAGGCTGTAATCTAACACATATACAGCTCACCCAGTAGGCTGCAATCTGGCAAATATACACCTCAACCTGTAGACTTTAATCTGGCACACACCCTTTTCCCATGAGGTGGTAAACTGGCACACATATTTCTCTGGTAGGTTTTTTTTTTTATCTTGATGACCTATAGGATGGCAGATAAAGGTCACCTCTTATTTATTATCACTATGTAAGAAGCCAGAAGGTGCCAGCTGCGTTCCAGAAAGAGATGGTTCAGATAATAATATAAATGCTCAGAAATTAATTTTAATGGTTGCCCTTGGAAGCTTACTGTAGTTTTAAGGTTAATTATAGTGTCTTTATAATCCCTTCCATCACAAAGCAATGCAAACCACAAAACCATAACCTGTAAGGTATATGGCATATATTCCTTCCTGAAACATCTGACGGGCATAGTCTCCAGTGTCACCTACAGTCCCTCAGGACAGTGTATTACCACAGGAACATGAGCTTTTTTTTAGACTTTATTTAGTGCAGATACCTAAGAGAGATCGCCCAAGCAGATTACCAGGACAGGCTGTTTAGCATTCTGGGCATCCCGCATCTCCTCACATATCTGTCAGGACATAACCTGTCTGAAGCTTGTCTTGCCCACCCAGAGTAGCAAAATTCTGTGGTCTGACAAGCTCAGCACGCCGCATCCCTTAATGAAATTTGTCAGAGAAGTAGGAAAACTGGCATAAATAACTGATAATTTGTTAGTTTATTCTGCTCATAAATGACAAAACTTGAAGGAGTTATCTTGATTAATACAGCTATAGACCATCTATTATACAAACGGCACACACAGGTTCAGCAGTTACAGAGCCAACAGACATGGATTTCTAAACATAACGTGTCACCAGTGCCAGCAAAACAATATATTTATGTGATACCATGAGCTGGCAATCCATTAAAAGGGACATAAAACCCAAAGTTTTTTCTTTCATGATTCAAATAGAAAATACAATTTTAAACAACTTTCCAATTTATTTCTATTATCTTATTTGCTTAATTCTCTTGGTATCTATTGAAGAAGCAGCAATGCACTACTGGGAGCCAATGACATGAGGTCATAAATGTGTAGTGCCAGGGTAGGATGTGCTTTGTACTGTAGGCATGTGTAGTGCCAGGGTAGGATGTGCTTTGTATTGTGTAGCCATCAATCAGCTGCTTCTGATCCTACCTAGGTATCCTTTTCAACAAAGGATATCAAGAAAACAAAACAAATTAGATAATAGAAGCAAATTGGAAAGTTGTTTAAAATCATGTAAGAAAACAAATTGTGTTTTATAAGGAGTAGTAAATACAGTAGATTTGCATAATCAACAAATACCTGATAACAAGACAATGCAATAGCACTTAGTCTGAACTTTAAATTAGTAAAAAATTTTGAGAAATTTCAAAGTTATGTCAATTTCCCCTCCCCCTGTATCACGTGAGAGCAATCAGCCAATCACAAATGCATATATGTATATTCTGTAATTCTTGCACACGCTCAGTAGGAGCTGGTGACTCAAAGTGTAAATATAAAAAGACTGTGCACATTTTGTTAATAGAAGAAAATTTTAAAGTTGTTTAAAATTAAATGCTCTATCTGAATCATGAAAGTTTAATTTTTACTTGAGTGTCCCCAAGTACTGAGCACCAATGCATGAATGAATGTTTGCAGGTGACACCGTATAGGACAGTACACATTTACAGAAGACCCTACAGTAACAAGCTGATCTAGTGCAAAGAATAGGGTTACTGAATATAACACAGGATCATAAGTGAATAACACCATACATAGCAACGTGCACATCCTACCCTGCCACTATGCCATAAGTGTGGCACTACACATGCCTACACTACAAGGCATATCCTACCCTGGCACTACACATGCCTACAGTACAAAGCACATCCTACCCTGGCACTACACATGCCTACACTACAAGGCACATCCTACCCTGGCACTACACATGCCTACAGTACAAAGCACATCCTACCCTGGCACTACACATGCCTACAGTACAAAGCACATCCTACCCTGGCACTACACATGCCTACAGTACAAAGCACATCCTACCCTGACACTACACATGCCTACAGTACAAAGCACATCCTACCCTGGCACTACACATGCCTACAGTACAAAGCACATCCTACCCTGACACTACACATGCCTACAGTACAAAGCACATCCTACCCTGGCACTACACATGCCTACAGTACAAAGCACATCCTACCCTGGCAGTACACATGCCTACAGTACAAGGCACATCCTACCCTGACACTACACATGCCTACAGTACAAAGCACATCCTACCCTGACACTACACATGCCTACAGTACAAAGCACATCCTACCCTGGCACTACACATGCCTACAGTACAAAGCACATCCTACCCTGGCACTACACATGCCTACAGTACAAGGCACTTCCTACCCTGACACTACACATGCCTACAGTATAAAGCACATCCTACCCTGACACTACACATGCCTACAGTACAAAGCACATCCTACCCTGGCACTACACATGCCTACAGTACAAGGCACCTCCTACCCTGGCACTACACATGCCTACAGTACAAGGCACATCCTACCCTGGCACTAAACAAGCCTACAGTACAAAGCACATCCTACCCTGACACTACACATGCCTACAGTACAAAGCACATCCTACCCTGACACTACACATGCCTACAGTACAAAGCACATCCTACCCTGACACTACACATGCCTACAGTACAAAGCACATCCTACCCTGGCACTACACATGCCTACAGTACAAAGCACATCCTACCCTGGCACTACACATGCCTACAGTACAAAGCACCTTCTACCCTGGCACTACACATGCCTACAGTAAAAGGCATGTCCTACCCTGGCACTACACATGCCTACAGTACAAAGCACATCCTATCCTACCCTGGCACTACACATGCCTACAATACAAAGCACATCCTACCCTGGCACTACACATGCCTACAGTACAAAGCACATCCTACCCTGGCACTACACATGCCTACAGTACAAGGCACATCCTACCCTGGCACTACACATGCCTACAGTACAAAGCACATCCTACCCTGGCACTACACATGCCTACAGTACAAAGCACATCCTACCCTGGCACTACACATGCCTACAGTACAAAGTACATCCTACCCTGGCACTACCCATGCCTACAGTACAAATCACATCCTACCCTGGCACTACACATGCCTACAGTACAAATCACATCCTACCCTGGCACTACACATGCCTACAGTACAAGGTACATCCTACCCTGGCACTACACATGCCTACAGTACAAGGCACCTCCTACCCTGGCACTACACATGCCTAGAGTACAAGGCACCTCCTACCCTGGCACTACACATGCCTACAGTACAAGGCACCTCCTACCCTGGCACTACACATGCCTACAGTACAAGGCACCTCCTACCCTGGCACTACACATGCCTACAGTACAAGGCACATCCTACCCTGGCACTACACATGCCTACAGTACAAGGTACATCTTGGGGAGGGGGTATAATTTATTGGGTGCACAACCACTGCTGCCCTTTGGCCATCAGGGTGCTTGTGACCAGCATCTCAGCAGCAAAGTAAATACAAGAAAACAATCTTTAGCACATCCAACCCTGACACTACACATTCCTACAGTACAAAGCACATCCTACCCTGGCACTACACATGCCTACAGTACAAGGCACATCCTACCCTGGCACTACACATGCCTACAGTACAGAGCACATCCTACTCTGGCACTACACATGCCTACAGTACAAGGCACATCCTACCCTGGCACTACACATGCCTACAGTACAAGGCACATCCTACCCTGGCACTACACATGCCTACAGTACAAAGCACATCCTACCCTGGCACTACACATGCCTACAGTACAAAGCACATCCTACCCTGGCACTACACATGCCTACAGTACAAGGCACATCCTACCCTGGCATTACACATGCCTACAGTACAAGGCACATCCTACCCTGGCACTAAACAAGCCTACAGTACAAAGCACATCCTACCCTGGCACTACACATACCTACAGTACAAAGCACATCCTACCCTGGCACTACACATGCCTACAGTACAAGGCATGTCCTACCCTGGCACTACACATGCCTACAGTACAAAGCACATCCTATCCTACCCTGGCACTACACATGCCTACAGTACAAGGCACATCCTATCCTACCCTGGCACTACACATGCCTACAGTACAAGGCACATCCTACCCTGGCACTACACATGCCTACAGTACAAGGCACATCCTACCCTGGCACTACACATGCCTACAGTACAAAGCACCTCCTACCCTACCCTGGCACTACACATGCCTACAGTACAAAGCACCTCCTACCCTGGCACTACACATGCCTGCAGTACAGACCACATCCTACCCTGGCAGTACACATGCCTGCAGTACAGACCACATCCTACCCTGGCAGTACACATGCCTGCAGTACAGACCACATCCTACCCTGGCAGTACACATGCCTACAGTACAAGGCACATCCTACCCTGGCACTACACATGCCTACAGTACAGAGCACATCCTACCCTGGCACTACACATGCCTACAATACAAAGCACATCCTACCCTGGCACTACACATGCCTACAGTACAAAGCACATCCTACCCTGGCACTACACATGCCTACAATACAAAGCACATCCTACCCTGGCACTACACATGCCTACAGTACAAGGCACCTCCTACCCTGGCACTACACATGCCTACAGTACAAGGCACCTCCTACCCTGGCACTACACATGCCTACAGTACAAGGCACATCCTACCCTGGCACTACACATGCCTACAGTACAAGGTACATCAAGGTACATCTTGGGGAGGGGGTATATTTTATTGGGTGCACAACCACTGCTGCCCTTTGGCCATCAGGGTGCTTGTGACCAGCATCTCAGCAGCAAAGTAAATACAAGAAAACAATCTTTAGGACTCTGACCTTTTGCTGCCTTCCACCTGACCAAGGTGTGCCAAAAATGCATGTTGTAGTTACCAAATCCTCTGCTCAGGCTCCCAGTGCTAAATGATACCTAAACACAGTAACCACCACTTCCCCCACACTGATTAGGGTCAGGGATCAGCTGTGGCATGAGCCTTGCTGTTTAACCCTTAGCTTGCTGCACATTGGGAAAATGAAAGTGATGCTGCATTGTTACTCACTGGCAGTACACATGCCTACAGTACAAGGCACATCCTACCCTGGCACTACACATGCCTACAGTACAAGGCACATCCTACCCTGGCACTACACATGCCTACAGTACAAGGCACATCCTACCCTGGCACTACACATGCCTACAGTACAAGGCACATCCTACCCTGGCACTACACATGCCTACAGTACAAGGCACATCCTACCCTGGCACTACACATGCCTACAGTACAAGGCACATCCTACCCTGGCAGTACACATGCCTACAGTACAAGGCACATCCTACCCTGGCACTGCACATGCCTACAGTACAAGGCACATCCTACCCTGGCACTACACATGCCTACAGTACAGAGCACATCCTACCCTGGCACTACACATGCCTACAGTACAGAGCACATCCTACCCTGGCACTACACATGCCTACAGTACAGAGCACATCCTACCCTGGCACTACACATGCCTGCAGTACAGAGCACATCCTACCCTGGCACTACACATGCCTACAGTACAGAGCACATCCTACCCTGGCACTACACATGCCTACAGTACAAAGCACATCCTACCCTGGCACTACACATGCCTACAGTACAAAGCACATCCTACCCTGGCACTACACATGCCTACAGTACAAAGCACATCCTACCCTGGCACTACACATGCCTACAGTACAAGCCACATCCTACCCTGGCACTACACATGCCTACAGTACAAAGGACATCCTACCCTGGCACTACACATGCCTACAGTACAAAGGACATCCTACCCTGGCACTACATATGCCTACAGTACAAGGCACATCCTACCCTGGCACTACACATGCCTACAGTACAAGGCACATCCTACCCTGGCACTACACATGCCTACAGTACAAGGCACATCCTACCCTGGCACTACACATGCCTACAGTACAAGGCACATCCTACCCTGGCACTACACATGCCTACAGTACAAGGCACATCCTACCCTGGCACTACACATGCCTACAGTACAAGGCACATCCTACCCTGGCACTACACATGCCTACAGTACAAGGCACATCCTACCCTGGCACTACACATGCCTACAATACAAGGCACATCCTACCCTGGCGCTACACATGCCTACAGTACAAGGCACATCCTACCCTGGCGCTACACATGCCTACAGTACAAGGCACATCCTACCCTGGCACTACACATGCCTACAGTACAAAGCACATCCTACCCTGGCACTACACATGCCTACAGTACAAAGCACATCCTACCCTGGCACTACACATGCCTACAGTACAAGGCACATCCTACCCTGGCACTACACATGCCTACAGTACAAGGCACATCCTACCCTGGCACTACACATGCCTACAATACAAAGCACATCCTACCCTGGCACTACACATACCTACAGTACAAGGCACATCCTACAGTACAGAGCACATCCTACCCTGGCACTACACATGCCTACAGTACAAAGCACATCTTACCCTGGCACTACACATGCCTACAGTACAAGGCACATCCTACCCTGGCACTACACATGCCTACAGCACAAAGTACATCCTACCCTGGCACTACACATGCCTACAGTACAAAGCACATCCTACCCTGGCACTACACATGCCTACAGTACAAGGCACATCCTACCCTGGCACTACACATGCCTACAGTACAAGGTACATCCTACCCTGGCACTACACATGCCTACAATACAAAGCACATCCTACCCTGGCACTACACATGCCTACAGTACAAGGCACCTCCTACCCTGGCACTACACATGCCTACAGTACAAGGCACCTCCTACCCTGGCACTACACATGCCTACAGTACAAGGCACATCCTACCCTGGCACTACACATGCCTACACTACAAGGTACATCTTGGGGAGGGGGTATAATTTATTGGGTGCACAACCACTGCTGCCCTTTGGCCATCAGGGTGCTCGTGACCAGCATCTCAGCAGCAAAGTAAATACAAGAAAACAATCTTTAGGACTCTGACCTTTTGCTGCCTTCCACCTGACCAAGGTGTGCCAAAAATGCATGTTGTAGTTACCAAATCCTCTGCTCAGGCTCTCAGTGCTAAATGATACCTAAACACAGTAACCACCACTTCCCCCACACTGATTAGGGTCAGGGATCAGCTGTGGCATGAGCCTTGCTGTTTAACCCTTAGCTTGCTGCACATTGGGAAAATGAAAGTGATGCTGCATTGTTACTCACACTGCTAAAACCATAAAACTAAAAAAGTGGAGCCACCTAAAATTGTGCTACAACTGGCATTTGGGAAAACAGTATGACTACATATTCAATAACAAATCCATATAAAGTCTTTCTTAAGATGAAGAGTTTTGCTTCTATTGCAGACACCCGTCTATTACCATTCCAGAATCTGAGTGCAAGCTCCTGTGACTCACCTCCTTGTGTTTTATTTTATGGAAAGCAGATTTGAATCTCAACTAAAGGGTTAACATTACCAGAACCATCATCTCCCACTCACACAACTTGCAGCCAGGAATATCAAGTGTTAACCATACACCAGGGAGAGTGTATGGTCAGCTCCACCAACCAGATACAACTACTTGACTTAATTTCCAGCAGAAGGTGCTTGTGCTGTCAGTGCAGGGAGGTTTGTGGTCAGCTCCACCAACCAGATACAACTACTTGACTCCATTTCCAGCAGAAGGTGCATGTGCTGTCAGTGCAGAGAGGTTTGTGGTCAGTTCACAGTCAGCTGCACCAACCTGACAGAACTACTTGACTTCATTTTCCATCAGAAGGAGCATGTGCTGTCAGTGCAGGGAACTACTTGACTTCATTTCCAGCAGAATGTGCATGTGCTGTCAGTGCAGGGAGGTTTGTGGTCAGCTCACAGTCAGCTGCACCAACCTGACACAACTACTTGACTTCATTTCCAGCAGAATGTGCATGTGCTGTCAGTGCAGGGAGGTTTGTGGTCAGCTCACAGCTGCACCAACTAGACACAACTGCTTGACTTCATTTCCAGCAGAATGTGCATGTGCTGTCAGTGCAGGGAGGTTTGTGGTCAGCTGCACCAACCTGACAGAACTACTTGACTTCATTTCCAGCAGAAGGAGCATTTGCTGTCAGTGCAGGGAGGTTTGTGGTCAGCTCACAGCTGCACCAACTAGACACAACTACTTGACTTCATTTCCAGCAGAAGGAGCATGTGCTGTCAGTGCAAGGAAAGTGCATGGTCAGCTCACAGTCAGCTGCAACAACCTGACACAACAACTTGACTTCATTTTCCAGCAGAAGGAGCATGTGCTGTCAGTGCAGAGAGGTGTGTGTGGTCAGCTCAAAGTAGGCAGCACCAACCTGACACAACTACCTGACTTAATTTCCAGCAGAAGGAGCATGTGCTGTCAGTGCAGGGAACTACTTGACTTAATTCCCAGCAGAAGGTGCATGTGCTGCCAGTGCAGTGAGGTGTTTGGTCAGTTCAAAGTCAGTTGCAACAACCTGACACAACTACTTGACAATGTCTGATCTCACCTCTCATTAGCAAGTGAAAGACCCTCTGCACCTGCATTATGTCAGTACCGGATATATATCTGTGTATAATATTGGTATTTACAGTACAGACAGCTGATGGGGAAGTGCCTATCAGCCAGTGAGCATTAGTAAGAAGTACCTATGAGCCAATGAACATTAGCAGAAAGTACCTATGAGCCAATGAACATTAGCAGAAAGTACCTATGAGCCAATGAACATTAGCAGAAAGTACCTATCAGCCAATGAACATTAGAAGGATGTATAGCTATTAGTAGGAAGTGTGATGAAGAATATCCAGACGTAGACCTGTTGTCCAGTGTGCCTAGAGATATGGCTGCACCTTGCCGATGAGGCCCACACTAGGCCGAAATGTACATATGGGGTTTGTCCTGTCTCTTGTTCAGAGAGGGATTGTCTGGTTTTTCGAGGGTGGACACCTTTTTAGGATGGACCAGACTGATGTATACTGCAGGTAAATTCCTCTTTATGAAATTCACAGTCCAGGCAAAAAGAGGATGGTAACATGCCATAGAACAACCTATTATGCTATTGCTTTTTATCCTGACCGATACTCTCTTCTTCTGTATGCAGTTTACAAATCCTACCTGTACCTGAGATCTTATCATATATAACTAACCCAAGTTTTTCAGTTATAGATAATATACTGCTTGTGCCTTAACCAAGGAAAGAGGCAGGAGGGTAGGATGTGGTCAATGGAAAATTACCTCCAACACTCCTAAACCGCGCTATTGTAATGTACCCCATGTAGTTCTGTAACCCTATTGGTGCTCTAGAAATGAAGTTTGATGCAAATACCAGAGATCATGGGGTGCTGAGGGGGATGAGAACAGGAGTTGGGAACAAGAAATTACAATAATCCTGATACAACTTTTGGCACTTGTGGTTGCTGGAGCAGGACACATTGTCCCTGTGTGCACACCCTACAAGTGCTCCCTAAACTCCTTCCTTCTTTCTTTTTATCTTATTTGAACTGTAAAGAGCTGGGTACCCAAAAGTCTTTATGCTGTTCCCCCTCATTAGTCACAGTATTCCCTGAGGGGGTCTCTTTCTGCAGTGACTTTGCATGAGCACGGTTAATTCAAAGTTCTTTCAACTCAATGTAAAATCCCAGAGGACCCCAGGGGCAGCAATGAAGATACGCTGTGTCTTGCCGACTCTGGTTTTTCTTTATTAATATCAACATGAAATAATTATGTTTTCTTTGGTAATTAAGCTGAATTTTTGAGCGATGAGTGGGCAGTCAACAGCCCCATATCACTGGGGGGATGAAGACATTAATTTAGTGAGTTATAAATCAGGCTGTAGGAACATCTCACTCTATGTATTTGTGCTTTCCTGCTCTGTAGTCTGGCAATTTATGTGAAGTGCGCCACACATACAGGGGTGAGGCAGGCAGGCGGCACACATACAGGGGTGAGGCAGGCAGGCGCCACACATACAGGAGTGAGGCAGGCAGGCGGCACACATACAGGGGTGAGGCAGGCAGGCGGCACACATACATGGGTGAGGCAGGCAGGCGGCACACATACAGGGGTGAGGTAGTCAGCCGGCACACATACAGGGGTGAGGCAGTCAGCCGGCACACATACAGGGGTGAGGCAGGCAGCCGCCACACATACAGGGGTGAGGCAAATAGCCAACACACATACAGGGGTGAGGCAGGCAGGCGGCACACATACAGGGGTGAGGTAGTCAGCCGGCACACATACAGGGGTGAGGCAGTCAGCCGGCACACATACAGGGGTGAGGCAGGCAGCCGCCACACATACAGGGGTGAGGCAAATAGCCAACACACATACAGGGGTGAGGCAGGCAGGCGGTACACAACAGGGGTGAGGTAGGCAGCCGGCACACATAATACAGTGGTGAGGCAGGCAGCCGGCACACATAATACAGGGGTAAGGCAGGCAGCCGGCACACATACAGAGGTGAGGCAGGCAGTCGGCACACATACAGGGGTGAGGCAGGCAGCTGGCACACATACAGGGGTGAGGTAGTCAGCCGCCACATTTACAGGAGTGAGGCAGGCAGCCGCCAAGTATACAGGGGAGAGACAGGCAGCCTCCACATATACAGGGTTATACGTTGCACACACATAACTATATACAAAGTGTGGTATGTGTTTGTAATACAAACACATACCACACCTATACAATACACACACCACACCTATACAATACACACAAACACTGCATCTATACAATACACACTGCACCTATACAATACACACACCCTGCGTCTATAAAATACACACACACACCACACCTATACAATACACACACACACACCACAGCTATACAATACACAAACACCACGTCTATACAATACACACACTGCACCTAAACAATACACACACACACCGTGTCTATACAATACACACACATCGCATCTATACAATACACACGCTGCACCTAAACAATACACACACACCGCATATATACAATACATACGCTGCACCTAAACAATACACACACACACCGTGTCTATACAATACACACACACCGCATATATACAATACATACGCTGCACCTAAACAATACACACACACACCGTGTCTATACAATACACACACATCGCATCTATACAATACATACGCTGCACCTATACAATACACACACACCGCATATATACAATACATACACTGCACCTATACAATACACACGCTGCACCTAAACAATACACACACACACCGTGTCTATACAATACACACACATCGCATCTATACAATACACACGCTGCACCTATACAATACACACACACCGCATATATACAATACATACGCTGCACCTATACAATACACACACACCGCATATATACAATATATACGCTGCACCTATACAATACACACACACCGCATATATACAATACATACGCTGCACCTATACAATACACACGCTGCACCTAAACAATACACACACCGTGTCTATACAATACACACACATCGCATCTATACAATACACACGCTGCACCTATACAATACATATATACAATACATACACTGCACCTATACAATACACACACATCGCATATATACAATACACACACTGCACCTATACAATACACACACCGCATATATACAATACATACACCGCACCTATACCATATACACACACTGCACCTATACAATACACACACTGCACCTATACAATACACACACTGCACCTATACAATAAACACTACCTCTATAAAATGGGCTTTTATAAGGGGAAAATAAAGTTACTGCTTCCTGTTATGGGAGATGTGGATTTGTACAGGTGAACAGAAATAAAGTCACAGGAAAAAAGTCACAACTAGAAAAAAAAGTAATTCAAATAAATTAAACAAACAAACAATTAAAGGCACATTGTACGCTCAATTTTTCTTTGCATAAATATTTTGTAGATGATCTATTTATATAGCCCATCTGGGAGTGTTTTTGTAACAATGTATAGTTTTGCTTATTTTTTTAAAACATTGTGCTGATTTTCAGACTCCTAACCAAGCCCCACAGTGCCAGATGTATACGTGCACTGTTTATGTTATCTGTCTTTTCATATGCAGGGGAGGGGGGAGTGTCTGCTTTTCCTGCTTTCTCAGCCCCTGTCACTGGGAGCTTCTAACTAAGTTTTTAAAAGGTTTTATACTTGATTTTTAGATCAGCATCTGTGCATATTCTTCTTTATAGTTGTGTTTATTACATGCAGTTATGTGAAAATAGGTGTATACTGTCCCCTTAAGTACATTTAAAACATCTATTAACCGACACAACTGATTGTTTTGTGGCATGATTGATGCTTTAGCTTTTTTAACCCTTGAAGATGTTGATTAACCCCTTCTGCCTATTGGACATAGCTATTACAACACAGGGTACTTTCCCCAGCTTTCCCTTATGACGTAGTATCTACTTCCAACCTTCTGCCTCATGCTATGCTCCCAGCTGTTGGCTCAGACAGCTAAAACCACAGTCAGAGGTAGAAGGGATCTATCTTGCTTAGACTTGTGCATTCGGATCCTTTGCGAGAAAGCTTTATTTCCTCTTTTCGGAGCGGGATTAGTTCTGATGCAAGATCACTACCGTAAGATCTGGATTTGTACAGCACTTAACATTGTGATCTTGCACCAGAATCAATCCGGTTCCAAAAAGAGGGAAATAGAGCTTACTTCCACATTCCTAACAAAGGATCCAAATGCACAATTCTAGTCTTCATATGGTAAGGGAGGGGCTGATCATGCTTCCGTTACCATATGAAGGCAGATCGCAGATACAGACTGTGACACAGCTGGTACAATTGGTGGTGTGGGAGGGAAGGAGGAAGGAATGTGGGTGATCCATTGCTGGAGGGGGGCGGGATCACAACGCTATAGAAAACATTTCGGAGGAAGGAAGGGCTCCGCTACAAAGATTGTTTGGAGGTGGGGAGTGAGGCTGACGCACTACAGAAAACATTTTTTTATTAATTATAATTGTCTGCCAGTACCTACGATGGTAGTGACCAGTGAGGGACGAGGAAGGGAATAGAGCTGTATGGGAGGGATAAGGGAGGGATCAGGAGGTGGGAGGGTAATACCTAAACTACAGCTAAAATTAACCTTACAAGCTACCTGATTAACCCCTTCACTGCTGGGAATTTCAGAAGTGTGGTGCGCTACTACAATTAGCGGCCTTCTATTTATTAAAAAACAATGGCAAAGCCATATATGTCTGCTATTTCTGAACAAAGGGGATCCCAAAGAAGCTTTTACAATGATTAGTGCCTTGATTGCACAAGTGGTATCTAAATAATTTCAGTGAGAAACCCAAATTTTGTGAAAAAAGTTAAGGATCTTTTTTTATATGGAAAGCATTTGTTTGTGAAATGGTGGCATGAAATATACCAAAATGGGCCTAGATCAACACCTTGGGTTGTCTTCTAAAAATATATAGTTTTGATATTTAAATAATAAAAAACAAGGCTCTGTTTTTGTTTAAATTGAGTAAAATAGAAAATGCAAAAATTTCTGCGCAGTTTTTGGCAAGTATTTATCCGAAATTCATGGTCCTTAAGGGGTTAAGATATGACATACCTTAGAACAGTCTTTCCACAAGATTCACCTGAAGCCAAGGATTTGCTTATGTATTTTGCTCATACTTATGTTATTGCCACATTTCAACTAATTTAGTAGCCAGTTGTCAAATCTAATTACGCCCTGATGCCTTTGGGAGTGTGTCTTATCCCACCTATGTTCGCCCCTCATCTATGGAATGTATATGATGTCACCGTGAACAACTGAGCTCATACCAACATCTGTTAAGGGTGGAATTCTTTACCCTTGTTGCTAACCATCGCCCCTCCATATTGCGTGTCATTAAATGGTTTCAGAGTGAAGAAACGACAGTGAGCATCTTTGTCCAACAGGATGCTGTTGGCAACATACCTCAGTTTGTCTGCGCTATGTGCAGATACAAGTACATCTGCATAACTTGTGTGTTGCTCGACGGCAAGGCCACAAGACTGTGGCAGAGTTTCTTCATGGCATAGGTTGTAATATTCGTCTTAATCATCAACACTAAAAACAATGAATATACATGGAATGGCGCAATATTATATAAGGTGTCTTCAAACTTTATGTTTTATTCTTTTGCTTCATTACTTTACTTTGCTTAAGGGGACATTAAACACTGTGAGATGGTAATTTAAAATGATAAATCATATATATATATAAAAAAACGTATGCAATATAATTTCATCATTATTCATTTGTCTCCTTTTCCTGTAATTCCATTCTGAAATTGTGAGCTTTTCAGTTCCTGTTAGAAATGGAAGTGCATAACACTGTTATATTCCACACAGCCATTGGCTGCACACTCTAGTGACCTATCTATAACCATCCTTAATTGGTCACAGAAGAGAAGGTAACCTAAGTTTCAACATGGCAGCGCCCATTGCTTTATAGACAATATTTAAACAGCTAATGATTTTTTTTTAAATACTTTAAAAAATACATCTATATGTTTTTCTCAAACTAATCTTTTCTTTGAATGCATCATTCTATCTAGCATTTATTTGTGTTTAATATACATTTAAGAAACTGAATAAATCTTCTCTTTTTCATATTTGTATAATGTCCTCATCTGTAAAATATGTTGTTAGTATATAAAAGGTCACGTACACAGCAGTTAATATATGTTTCAAAATTGCTTAATTGTTTATTTGAATAAAATATGACCTTGTAATATTACTTTTTTCTGTGTGATGTTTTCTCCTGGATTGGTTGTACATTCCCCGACCCCTACCTGCCCTAAAATGGTTAATATCAAAGTCATAGATTTAACCACTTGTGTGCTGCAGCTTATCCTTGACAAATTGTTCTGGTGTAGCAGAGACTGATGTTGTGAGTGGGAGGTGAGTTGCGCTTAATGCGTGGGACACATGAATCGTTCATCTACCTGAAGAAAGAGAAGGAACAACTTTCACTGAAACTCTTGATAAGGAGAGCAGTCGTGTCACGTGACTTCTTATGCCAGGTGGCATGCGAGCCAATGCAGATAGGGACGGTTGTATAACAGTGTTGCAGAAGGAACACAATGAACAGTGGGTCACGCACCACCTCATACCTGACACACTCAAAGTGAATTGGTTCTATCACTTGACAGCTGCTGCATGCCATGAGTGCCCTATGGCTGTCGCTGGTATGCCATGAGGCAGCTGATCTCTCTTCTTAGTGAGCTGCAAGAGCAGTAGCTCATAATCTGTGGCTGGTGCCAGGTACCCAGCAATCTGTATAGAGCGGGTGCTATGGGCACTGAGTTGTTTTCCATAGTATTATTACTGTAAGTGACCGGCATTATACTTCTTATGTAAAATACCATCAAAGTCAGTGATGTATGTACTGTATAGGCATACCCCTCAACTGTCCCGATTTTCACGGGACAGTCCCGATTTTAGGGGTCTGTCCCGCTATCCCGGGTTGCTAGCCATCTGTCCCACATTGCCTAATGCATTTAAAAAAAAAAAAAAATTTATTGGGCACATACTCAGAAGCAGCTGGCTTTTCCCTCCCAGGGTTATATACCTGTTAGATTTGTTGTGGAAAAGTAATGGTGTGTGGGTTAAGCAGGAGTAGGAAGGCTGTATACCCTCTGACCTCAGGTAATGGTGACCTCTAACCCCTGGTAGTGATGACGTCTAACCCCTGGTGATAATACTAGCATGCCTTCAGTTTTATACGATGATCAGTGCTAACACCAGGGTAATGAACAGTGGCAGCCTCAGACTGCCAGCTAATGTGCTTGCCAACCCCAGGACCATACAATGATTAACAGATACCCATACATAATGTAGTGTGTGTGTCTATCTGTATCTATAAGTGTGTATATCTGCATGTATGAGTGTAAGCTGTGTAGTGTGTGTGTGAGTGTATCTGCATGTATAAGTGTATGCTATGTAGTGTGTGTGTATCTGCATGTATAAGTGTATGCTATGTAGTGTGTGTGTCTGCATGTATAAGTGTATGCTATGTAGTGTGTGTGTCTGCATGTATAAGTGTGTAGTATGTGTGTATCTACATGTTTAAGTGTTTTGAATTTTGAAATGTTGGGAGGTATGGTTATATGTATGTGTTGTATAAGCACAGTGTGCATGTATATAGTTATATGTGTGTATTATATAGGTGCAGTGTGCATGTATATAGTTATGTGTGTATTGTATAGGTGCAGTGTGTGTATAAAGTTATATGTGTGCATTGTATAGGTGCAGTGTGCGTGTTTATAGTTATATGTGTGAATTGTATAGGTGCAGTGTGTGTGAATATAGTTATTTGTGTGTATTGTATAAGTGCAGTGTGTGTATATAGTAGTTTGTGTGTATTTTATAAGTGCAGTGTGCATGTATATAGTAATGTGTGTATTGTATAGGTGCAGTGTGCATGTATATAGTTATATGTGTGTATTGTAAAGGTGCAGTGTGCATGTTTATATTAATGTGTGTGTATTGTATAGGTGTATATAGTTATATGTGTGTGTTGTATAAGCACAGTGTGGGTGTATATAGTTCTATGTGTCTATTGTACAGGTGCAGTTTGCATGTATATAGTAATGTGTGTATTGTATAGGTGCTGTGTGCATGTATATAGTTATATGTGTATATTGTATAGGTGCAGTGTGCATGTTTATATTAATGTGTGTGTATTGTATAGGTGTGTGTGGGTGTATATAGTTATATGTGTGTGTTGTATAAGCACAGTGTGCATGTATATAGTTATATGTGTGTATTGTATAGGTGCAGTGTACATGTATATAGTTATGTGTGTATTGTATAGGTGCAGTGTGTGTATAAAGGTATATGTGTGCATTGTATAGGTGCAGTGTGTGTATTGTATAGGTGTGTGTGTGGGTGCATATAGTTATATGTGTGTGTTGTATAAGCACAGTGTGCATGTATATAGTTATATGTGTGTATTGTATAGGTGCAGTGTGCATGTATATAGTTGTGTGTATTGTATAGGTGCAGTGTGTGTATAAAGTTATATGTGTGCATTGTATAGGTGCAGTGTGCATGTTTATAGTTATATGTGTGTATTGTATAGGTGCAGTGTGCATGTATATAGTTATATGTGTGTATTGTATAGGTGCAGTGTGCATGTATATAGTTATGTGTGTATTGTATAGGTGCAGTGTGTGTATAAAGTTATATGTGTGCATTGTATAGGTGCAGTGTGCATGTTTATAGTTATATGTGTGTATTGTATAGGTGCAGTGTGTGTGAATATAGTTATTTGTGTGTATTGTATAAGTGCAGTGTGCTTGTATATAGTTATGTGTGTGTACTGTACAGTCGCAGTGTGTGTGAAACTGTGAATACAGTTATGTGTGTGTATTGTATAGGCGCAGTGTGTTTGTATACAGTTATATTTGTGTGTATTGTAAAGGTGCAGTGTGTTTGTATACAGTTTTACATGTGTGTTGTAAAGGCACAGTGATTATAGATCTTTTGCTTAAAAAAAACCCTATCCTAAAAAAAATAATCTAAAAAATGCCCTAAAAAGGGCATTTAGTTATTTTAGCTCTTTTGCTAAAAAAAAACAACAAAAAACTCTATGCTTAAAAAACAAAACTAATCTAAAAAATGCTCTGAAAGGAGCATAAGTGATTTTAGCTCTTTTGCTAAAAAAAAATCCTATCCTGGAAAAAAAACAAATGAATCTTCAAAACACCCTGAAAAGAGCATAAGTGATTTTAGCTCTTTTGCTAAATAAAAAAAAAACCTTTCTTGAAAACAGATTTAAAAAAACACCATGGAAAGGGCATAAGTGATTATAGTTCTTTAGCTTAAAAAACAACAACCTATACTAAACTTAAACCCCCTCTAAAAAAACAAAAATAAATTGTGTCCTAACCATCTTTTGTCTGACTCCTTTGGGGCACAGCAGCAGGTCCATGGCGTAGACGGCTCAATTAAAGCTTTTTCTATTGACTGATTTCAATTGGAATTCAAAAATCATCCAATAGTAATTCAATGGCACCCCTATATAAGGGAAAACCGTGCATTCAATCTTCAGTTTGCTGCGGGGACAGCATGAATACAGGTCAGGTAGAAGAAAAGAAGAGGACCGCCCAAGACAAACGAGGAGCAACGCTATGGACCCGTCGCTGCCCCCCAAGATGGTCATTACAAGATTTGCAGTTTAGCTTTAGGGTTTTTTTGTTTTGTTTTTTGCAAAAGAGCAACAATCACATAAACTAGGCACTGCCCTACAAATGTCCTTTTCAGGGCGATATTTAGAGTAGGTTTTATAAAGATAGTTTATTTATTTTTTTGTAGTTTAGAGGGTCTTAAGTTAGGGGTATTTGGGGGTAGCTGTTAGGGATTCAGAAATGTAGTTTATTGTAGTGGGGGTTGTGGTGGTTTAAGGGTTAATAGGTTAGGGGTTTATTATGGTGT